>NC_045452.1:23888874-23920662 GCF_002776525.5 Piliocolobus tephrosceles | reverse complement strand
AAAAAAAAAAAAAAAAAAAATAGAACACACGATCAAACAATCCTACAGGATAGTAAAGGGATATCTGTATTACCATGTTCACTGTAGCATTTTGCGCAATAGTCAAGACATGGAAACAACCTAAATGTCCTTCAATGGATGAACAGATAAAATGTGAGTATACACACATACAAAATGGAATATTATTCAGCCTTTATAAAAGAAAATCCTGCCATTTGTAACAAAATGGATGAAGCTGGAGGAAGTTATGTTAAACAAAATAGGCAAGACACAGAAAGAAAAATACTGCATGATCTCCCTTTATGTCAAATCTAAAATAGTCAAACTATGGAAACAGAAAGTAGGATGGTGGATGCCAGGGGCTGGGAAAGGGGGGAAATGGAGGACGTTGGTCAAAGGGTATAAAAATGGTAACTATATACAGGTAACAGATTTGTTAATTAGTTGGAATGTGATGGTCATTTCACAATGTTTCACAAAAATTCAGTTATAAACCTTAAATATATATAATTTTTATAGGTCATAAAAATTAAATTATCACAAAACAATTTAAAAGACAAAAAAGTGATTCACTAACTGTGTTTAATAGCTACATATTAATGATGGCAGCAGGAGGCCATCTGGAGCAGCTGCTGCCATCATGCTGGCTGCAACAACTAGGCATGGCCAGGGCTGCATGCTCCATGGAGAAGGCAAAAGTCAGGGATAAGCGGGAGACCCGCCCCTTCCAAGTTGAGGCAGGAACTCCCTGGATGCTGCTGTAGCCGCCCAAGCCATGGCTGCAGACCCCAGCATCCCTGCATTGTTGGGGGCCCAGGAAGGCCCCCCTTGCCCTTGCCGGCATGGAAATGCCTGTTCCTACTGCCTAGCTTCTCCCTGCCTTCTCTGATCTCAGAGCAAAGTTGGGCAGTGCTGACTCAGCAGCCCCCTGCCGCCTCGGCCCCCTCCAGATTTTGGGCACCAATGAGCATAGAAGGAAACCGAGGGGAGCTGAGAGCAGCTTGGCTTGGCACCTATAGCCTGGGTACCATGAATGGCAGGAGGCAGATTCCTGAGTAGAAGGGGATGGGTCCCTGGTGAGGTCCCACCTGTAGGCCAGGGACAGCTTGAAAGCTGAGGGTCAGGATGCCAGTCCCATGGACTGGTGTGAGAACTTGTAGTGCCTTTTCTGGGCCTGCCCATGGCCCCATATGGACCAATCGATAATGCATTTCTTCCCCTCTGAGGCCCATAAAAGCCCTGGGCTCAGCCAGAGCTAAGCAGATGTTGGGACCAGCAGCTGCAGGGAGGAGCTACCCACTCCAGGACCTCCTCTCTGCTGAGAGCTGCAGAGATGACAGGAAGACCTGCCTGCAGATAGGAGCTACCCACTCCAAGGCCTCCTCTGAGCTATTGTCGCTCAATAGCTGCTCTTTGTCTTGCTCACCCTCCACTTGTCTGTGTACCTCATTCTCATTGCTCACCCTCTACTTGTCTGTGTACCTCATTCAATAACTCTGGACCCACCAAATGAGGCTAAAAGACCTGCAATACAAACAGGGCTGAGACATGCCCCTTGCTCACCATGTTGTGGACAAAGAGAAGAAAAGAAGAGCTGCGACCCTTTGGGAAGCCCAGATCTGGGAGCTCTCCGAGCTGTGACTCCCTCTTTGGGGCCCTACGGTTCCTGGCATCTCCAAGTTTCTGGGCACCACCTTTTCCCTGGTGCCAGCTGTGGAAGCTGCTTGGAGTGTGACTGGTCCAGCTGCAGCCTGGCAGAGAACTGGCACCCATGCTGGTAACTGAAGCTGACCACCCCACTGCAGCAGCTGGCATGTCTGACTGAACAATAGCCAGACCCCACGCTTCCCCACACACCCCTTGTCACTCCACGCAATCTCCCTTGGCAGGCATGGGATCCAGGCCAGTAGCATGAGCCAAGTGCAGCCTTCCAGGCCAGGTGGGTGGAATGAACCCAGTGGGCCCAAGCAAAACTTGGGCAGAGGTGCCACTTGGCCATAGAGGTTTCTGGCCAGAAAAGTGACACCCCAAAGATACCATAACATTAATAACTCAATTAATACCCTGTTTTATTATTTATAATAAATTCCAATTACTAAAAATTACACAAGTTTCTTATATTGGCTGCTAAATCACATATCTAAACTAATCAAACTGCTGATCACATCTGTATAAACCCTTTCCCTTTGACAGAACCCCTTCTTTCTAATCCATTTTGGAAGCTTCAAAAAAAGTTTATTCTCTAGCAGTCCATGGTTGTCTGCCCCACCCTCTTCAGGTTCCAGAAGACTCTCAAGGCAAAGGCCAGGAAGACTACCATATGTTTCATTTCCTACCTGACAATGAGGTAATCTGTATAACAGAAAAATTTTTTACATTATTAATTGGAATTGGGCTTCTACATTTTATACATATACATACATGATTTTCAAGCAAGCAACCAAGTGCTGGGCAAGGAAAGCCAAGTTAACATGAAGGCAAAGGCTTTCTATTACCTTTTGTGTAAACCCAAATCCTGAGATGTGGATTAGGGTAGATGCTTAAGAGATGGAGGTGATGCAGACCAACAGCACAGCTGAGAGGGCAGAATCTGAAAGTTTAAGGAAGGAACTGTGAGATTCTCAAGGATAAGGAGGGCTTTGGGGTCCTACTCCCCAGCTCTAAGGAGCAATATGGTACACAGAGTTGGATCTCTGACACCCTGGTTCTAAGCCCTACCATTCTGGGGTCCCAAGGAAACAAGCTTTTAGACTTGATGGGACTGCCAGGACTGGATAGTGGCTGTTTCAGAAGCAGTCTGATGACCAGAAGAACCTTTTCAGCATCTTGTTGCCAAATAAAATCTGGATACCTTTGCATAATCTTAGGATTTGTGAGAAGCCCACCAACAAGGCAGATGGTGGTGGGGACCCTGGTAACAGAAATAAATTTACAGAAAACAAAGACATGCAATATTTCTTGAACATATTAATCTATGGATTGAAAAATTGGCCAGGCACAGGCCGATGCCTGCAATCCCAGCACTTTGGGAGGCCGAGGCGGGTGGATCACTTGAGGTCAGGAGTTCGAGACCAGCCCGGCCAACATGGTGAAACCCTGTCTCCACTAAAAACACAAAAATTAGCCGCGCATGGTGGCAGGCACCTGTCATCCCAGCTATTCGGGAGGCTGAAGTAGGAGAATCACTTGAACCTGTGGGCCAAAGGTTGCAGTGAGCCAAGATTGTGCCACTGCACTCCAGCCTGGGCGACAGAGCCAGACTATCTCAAAAAAAAAAAAAAAAAAAAAAAAACCAAAAAGAGAAAAATCACACCAGCTAGATTTCCTTCTGATATCTCAGGGTAGCTGAGCCAGGAAGGTTCTGCTCCAGCAGGCTGGGGAGCATCCACTTACCCATGAAAAGGAGTATTTGGAGGTTCATTTTAGGGGCCAATACCAGATAGTCCAGGACTAAAAGGTCTTCTTATTTTTAGCCCTTTATATTTCTAATAGGAAATGAAAGAGTAGACAACAGAGTATAGTTTCTGTATTGCAGCTGGGGAAGAGACAGGAAGAGCAGAATCCACCAGCACAGTGAGTGAGTCAGAAAGAAAGTACTCAAAATGTCAGTGAGAAGCTGAGGAACTCACATGAGTGCTTTGAGCATGCAAAAGGCTCAGCTGAATTCTGACTGGATTTGTCCTAAGCAAAGCAAAAACCAGGGTCCTTTGAATATACGGGACACAAAGCTCTTCTTATAGAACAAATTCGACTGAGACTTTGGGGAAACAACTGCATCAGACAGTGGGAGCTAACTAACAGTGGGTGTGCCACACAGCACCACGTGGGTCCAACCTGTGGCTCCATTTGCTTCTATCCTTACAGTCACAGCCTTTGGTTTTATTGGGGCAGTTTGGTGGACCAGGTAAACAGGTACCCTTTGCACAGGAGAACATGGTGGAATTCCACCTTTAAGAAACTTGCACCTGCTACGCTTTTCAGGTAACTGGACCTTACCTCAAATCTACCTGGTACAAGTATAACTAAAATTAAGAGCAGAAGAGAAGTCTAGTTTGTATTCTTTTAGAATTCTAATCCCCAAATATTTGTCAGATATTAGTTACTCGGAAAACTTTCTGATATAAAAAAGGCCTCACCCATTCACCTTGTTCCCAACTTACCGTCACATTCCAGCAGACACTGAAAAGCTGAACAAGGGAAACCTTATCCCTGCTCGAGTTGGTTGAGTTTCTCCTCTCTTCCTCTCCTTGTCACTGTTGCCCACGTACTGTAGTTTGGAAGTAAGAAAAGAAGAAACTCTTAAAAATATCTCATTATTTTCCTCCAAAAATTTTAGGGATAGAAGCACCAGATCCTATGACCCATGTCTGAGATCCAATATTGCCTGGATTCCCTGTTTGGAAACTTTAGAGGTTTACAATCACACTTTCTCTTTTCACTTCTTCCCTTCATGTCAGTTGCTTGGGCAAAGTGGCTGTCCTTGTGTTTTGACATTCCAGCTTCCTGGACCCGTAACTCTATCCCAGTAATTTCTGAGAGAAGCAGCAGCTACTTTCTATATATTATATCTTCAAGATGTCCCACACTGCTTTCTGTAAATTGGACATAAAGCTCTTTTTTTTTTGGAATGGAAGGAAGAATCATCTTTTGACTTGTCTTCATTTTTGGAAAGAGCTTTAAGGTCTAGCATACTTCTGATACCTGAAGTCCATTCTAATTATAATATCCCATAATTCCAGAAAGTGTTTCTCAAAGTTTGTTCCACTGAACAAAATGTTTACTGAATATTCTAAAATCAAATAATTTTGAAAAAATTGTAAATTTTGAAAATCTCCCCTTCTTGGACATTATGTCCATTAGTATAGTCAAGGCTCTAAGAAATTGTAAAGAAACCAGTTTTCTTGTCTTTTTCAATTATATTTAACCCAGTTACTCCATTTCACATAAAACCCATTAATATCTACCTGACTTCCTTAAGAAAGGCTGTCCTTGAAAATATGGGAGCATCTGGTTTCCTAATTTTCACAATGCAGATCAATCAATGACTCTAAGCTGTGTTAAAGAAAGCATTTAAAACTTTTAAAAAGCTCCATATACAAAGAAGTTAATCACGAAGTTGTAATAACAAAAACCTGGAAACGACTCAAATACCTTAAAAGAGGGATTGAGAAAATACATTATGGTGTGACTGTGTCACAGAATATTATGTGGTCACTAACAATATTTACAAGCATTTCTTAAAAACCTATGAAAATGTAAAATATCTGGTGAAACACTATATAGCATGATTTCAACTAAATATAAGAAATATGCATGGCCGGGCGCGGTGGCTCAAGCCTGTAATCCCAGCACTTTGGGAGGCCAAGACGGGCGGATCACAAGGTCAGGAGATCGAGACCATCCTGGCTAACACGGTGAAACCCCGTCTCTACTAAAAATACAAAAACTAGCCGGGCGAGGTGGCGGGCGCCTGTAGTCTCAGCTACTCGGGAGGCTGAGGCAGGAGAATGGCATAAACCCGGGAGGCGGAGCTTGCAGTGAGCTGAGATCCGGCCACTGCACTCCAGTCTGGGCGACAGAGCAAGACTCTGCCTCAAAAAAAAAAAAAAAAAAAAAAAAAAGAAATATGCATAAAAGGCCAGGCACAGTGGCTCATGCCTGTAATCCCAGCACTTCAGGAGACTGAGATGGGCAGATCACTTGAGGCCAGGAGTTCAACACCAGCCTGGCCAACATGGCCAGACCCCATCTCTACTAAAAATAAAAAAAATTAGCAGAGCATGGTGTTACCTGCCTGTAATCCCAGCTACTCAGGAGGCTGAGGCACGAGAATTGCCTGAACCTGGGAGGTGGAGGTTGCAGTGAGCCAAGATTGTGCCACTGCACTCCAGCCTGGGTGACAGAGCAAGACTGTCTCAAAAAAAAAAAAAAAAATGCATAGAAAATATATTGATTTAAATGTCTTCTGGGTCAACTGCGCACAACACCTGGCTTTTTTTTTTTTTTTTCCTCTCCCCTAGAGACAGGGTCTTGCCATATTGCCCAAGCTGATCTTGAACTGGCCTCAATTGATTCTCCCACCTTATCTTCCAAAGTGCTGGGATTACAGGCATGTGCCACCACACCTGACTACTAATATATTTTTAAGGCCTCCCTTTTAAGTGCTTGATGAGCCTACAATAAGATAAGGAAAGGCCAATGAAATTAGGAACTTTGCCTACCTTGCCAGTGTGGGAGAATGGTGAGCTCTGAAGGGGCTAAAAACCTTGAAACAGTCTAGAATAGTGGTCCTCAGCAGGGATGGTACTGTCCCCCAGGGAGCAATTAGGAAATAAGTGGGAGCATTTTTGGTTATCACAATTAGAGGCCATTATTGGCATTTAATGGGTGAGGAGTCGAAGATCAGAGACATCCTGAAAGGTACAGGGCAGTACCTTAATTGTCCTATGTCTCCTGACTTTCTAATGGCTCTCCAGCCAGTGATGTAGGTGAAGCACATTTATAATCTTTTGAGCCTAGAATCTAACTCTGTTTTACATTACTTTAGTATATACAGAAATTTTCAGGAATTCCACCACTGTGTAAATCAAGGAAAGACTAAACTTTGTTTTATGTGGAAAATTTTCAAAGGTTGTTCACCATTTTGGAGAACAATATTGCCAATAGCAATGGTATTCAAGTCACCAAAGCAACATATTCATATCAGTTAGCATTTCTAGTCTTTATACCTATGGTGACTATGTATATGGGAGCGAACTCTTGATTACTTCAGTATGTCTTCTAGTGTGGTAGAATCTGAGCATTTATGTATTAAAACACTTAAAATTTTACTACAAACTCCTTGTATTTCCTCTATCACATTTATGGCATATTAATTTTGGTTGAAATGGTGTGGAATCATATGCAATTATCTACAAACTTCACTGAAGTGAAGGAGACATTACAAAATATTTGTTATAAATATACAAATATAAACGTTATAAAATATAAATATTTGTTATAAAATGGGGCATTCAGTCTGATGAGGCTGAAAAATCACTATAGTATATGCTCCCTACAACTTGCTTTTCTCCTTATCAAGTATTAGAAATTTCTGCATACGTAGTATGGGCATTCTGCATACGTAGTTTTACCACGTTGTTTTCAGCACGCATCTTAGTGCCTAGCAAACGGAGCATAATAAATGTTTCTTGAATGAGAATGGGAAGACAGGAACCTTGAATGCGAGTGTGGAAAAAGTTATGCTTAAAAATGCAACCCAGGCCGGGCGCAGTGGCTCAAGCCTGTAATCCCAGCACTTTGGGAGGCCAAGACAGGCGGATCACGAGGTCAGGAGATCGAGACCATCCTGGCTAACCCGGTGAAAACCTGTTTCTACTAAAAAATACAAAAAACTGGCCGGGCGAGGTGGCGGGCGTCTGTAGTCCCAGCTACTCGGGAGGCTGAGGCAGGAGAATGGTGTAAACCCAGGAGGCAGAGCTTGGAGTAAGCTGAGGTCCGGCCACCGCACGCCCGGCGGGGAGAAAGAGCGAAACCCCCAAAAAAAAAAAAAAAAAAAAAAATGCAACCCAATGTCAACCAAATTACTGGGGAATTAGCCCTACAATAGTACTCTTCCTTTAGCCAGCTACTCAAGAGTTGATTCTGCTTCTAAAATCTAGGCACAGAAGTAAAGCTTCATCTTCCCCCATAAGATTGCCCTTCTAAAGGGTGGAACAACTACCTGCGAGAAGCCTGTGATCACATACCTGAGTCCTCCTCCTTATCCTGACTTCAGTTTTAGGGTACCTCTTTGCTTGGTGAGTCTTCAAGGTTTACATCTTAGAAGGTTAAGAATGGACCTAAGAAGAGGAGGCAGAGGGAAGAGAAGCCTCGTTTTCAGGAGCCTGGGCTGCTGCAGATTCGTGAGGCCTGGCTCCAGATCCAGCAGGTGAGGCTCTGTATCCCGCAGGCAGGCCTTCATTTCCTGCAGGTGGGACTTCATATCCACGAGGTGGAGCTCCATATCCTGCAGGTGAGGCCCTGTGTCCCACAGGCGGGCCTTCATTTCCTGCAGGTTGGGCTCCATATCCTGCAGGTGGGGCTCCGTATCCGGGAGGTGGGGCTCCGTATCCGGGAGGTGGGGCTCCATATCCTGCAGGTGGGGCTCCGTATCCTGCAGGTGGGGCTCCGGATCCAGGAGATGGGGCTCCATATCCTGCAGGTGGGGCTCCATAGGCAATAACTGGGAATTATAATGAGAAGGAAAAAAATTCAGTTACCTTGAAGTCAAGGAATATGTGAGAAGGAAGAACTTAAAAAATAATGCTGAAGCAAACTGATGCAAGAAGAGAAGTCAGGCAGAATAATGCTAAAGCGATTTCCTCCAGCTATCACCAATTGAAGGCATATCACTTCCTGTTGTGCAGGGATTCAAATCAACATGAAAACAACCCTATGAATAGATTGGTGCATTACTTACACTTGTGCACAGACATGTGTTTTACTTAATAAAGTTTGATGATGAAAAAAGTAATACATGCTTAATGAGGACTATCCGTTTGGAAAATAAAGAGGAATGGAAAAAAGTCATCTATAATTCTACCACCAAACACTTAATATTTTGGTGTATTTCTTTGTAGAATCTCTGTGAATATTCTTTATATAATCATGATCATATCAGCCATATTATTTTAATTTTAATTTTAATTTTTTTTGAGACGGAGTCTCGCTCTGTCACCCAGGCTGGAGTGCAGTGGCGCGATCTTGGCTCACTGCAAGCTTCACCTCCCAGGTCCACGCCATTCTCCCATCTCAGCCTCCCAAGTAGCTAGGACTACAGGCACCCGCCACCATGCCCAGCTAATTTTTTTTGTATTTTTAGTAGAGATGGGGTTTCACCATGTTAGCCAGGATGGTCTCAATCTCCTGATCTCGTGATCCGCCCGCCTCGGCCTCCCAAAGTGCTGGGATTACAGGCCAGTCACATGATTTTTAAAATCTGGCTCTTTTACTTAATATTATAAGAAATGTCTTTATACTGTTAATTTACTTCATAAATTCAAAGCTGGATAATATTTCATCATATGGATAGATGATACTTTTTGTTGTTTCTGACTTTCCAATTAACCTTACAATAAACATGAGTTTTACTTATTACCTTGGGTTACACTCCCCAAAGTGATTTAACTGGATAAAGTGAATGGACAGCTGTAAAGTTATTTTGCTTTAATCCAAAATTTATTACAAAACTATTGTTTTTTTTTTTTTTTTTTTTTTTGAGGCGGAGTCTTGCTCTGTCGCCGGGACTGGAGTGCAGTGGTCGGATCTCAGCTCACTGCAAGCTCCGCCTCCCAGGTTTACGCCATTCTCCTGCCTCAGCCTCCCCAGTAGCTGAGACTACAGGCGCCCACCTCGCCCAGCTAGTTTTTGTATTTTTAGTAGAGACGGGGTTTCACCATGTTAGCCAGGATGGTCTCGATCTCCTGACCTCGTGATCCGCCCGTCTCGGCCTCCCAAAGTGCTGGGATTACAGGCTTGAGCCACGGCGCCCGGCCTACAAAACTATTGTAATCAAGACAGTGTGTTACTGGCACGAGGACAGACTTAGAGACCAATGGAATAAATTAAGAGTCCAGAAATAAACCCAAGCATCTATGAACAGTTGATTTTTGACAGAATGCCAAGACCATTCAATGAGAAAAAAATAAGTCTCTTCAAAAAATGATTCTGGGACAACTGGATATCTGCATGTAAAAGAATGAGGTTCCTCCCTAACTTCACTCTACAGACAAAAATTAACTTGTAATGAATCAATGGCCTTAATATAAGACAGAAGTGGCCAATCTTTTGGCTTCCCTGGGCCACATTGGTGAAGAATTGTCTTGGGCCACATATAAAATATACTAGTACTAACGATAGCTGATGAGCTATTTTAAAAAATCTCGTAACGTTTCAAGAAAGTTTATGAATTTGTGTTGGGCTGCATTCAAAGCCATCCTGGGCCATGGGTTGGACAAGCTTGATATAAGAGCTAAAACTATAAAATCCTTAGATGAAAACAGGGATTAAATCTTCATGACATTGGATTTGGCAATGAATTCCTAAATTTTACATCAAAAGCATGAGCAACAAGAGAAAAAAAGAGAAATTTGATAAAAATTAAAAACTTTTGTGCATTAAGAACCATTTTTGCCTGGGCACAGTGGTTCACACCTGTAACCCACTGGCCGAGGCAGGCAGATCATTTGAGCTCAGGAGTTCTAGACGAGCCTGAACAACATGGTGAAACTCCATCTCTACTAAAAATACAAAGATCAGCTGTGCATGGTGGCGCATACCTGCAGTCCCAGCTATTCAGGAGGCTGAGGCACAGGAATCACTTAAACCTGGGAGGCAGAGGTTGCAGTGAGCCAAGATGGTGCCACTGCACTCCAGCCTGGGTGACAGAGGAAGACTCTGTCTCAAAAAAAAAAAAAGGCATTATCAAGAATGTGAAAGAAAACCTAAAAATATTTGCAAATAATATATCTGACAAGGATTTCACATCCAGACTATATAAAGAATGCTTACAACTCAACAACAAAAAGACAAGCAATTCGATTTAAATAAAAAAAAAAAAAAATATGCAAAAGACTTGAACAGACAGTTCTCCAATGAAGGTATACAAAAAGCCAAAAAGCACATAAAAAGATGTTCAACATCATTAGTCATTAAGGAAGTACAAATTAAAACCACAATGAGATACCACTTCATACCCACTAGGATGGCTTTAATATATATATATTTTTTTTTGAAAAAGGAAGGTAAGTGTTGCTCAGGATGTGTAGAAATAGGAACACTTACATTTACATAGGAATGTAAAATAGTGCAGCACTGGAAAATAGTTGGTGGTTCCTCAAAAAGTTAAGAGAATTAACATATGACCCAGAAATTCCACTCCAAGATGTATATCCAGGAGAAATGAAAACATATGTCTACATAGAAACTTATATACAAATGCTTATAGCAGCTATTATTCATAATAACCAAAAGGTGGAAACAAGACAAATGTCCATCAATGGATGAATGAATACACAAATTGTGGTATATATGTACAATGGAATATTATTCAGCCACAAAAAGAAATGAAGTATTGCTACATGCTACAACTTGGAGGAACCTCAAAAACATTATCCCGAGTGAGATAAGTCAAACACAAAAGATCACATATTGTATGATTTCTTTATGTGATATATTCAGAATAGGTGAATCAATAAAGACAGAAAGCAGATTAGAGGATACCAGGAGATCAGGAAGGGGACAATGGGGGAGTAACTTCTTAGTAGGTATGGGGTGATAAAAAGTTCTGAAACTGGACCAGGTGCTGTGGCTTACACCTGTGATCCCAGCACTTTGGGAAGCCAAGGCAGTAGACTTGCTTGAGCCCAGGAGTGTGAGACCAGCCTGAGCAACAGAGTGAGACCTTGTCTCTACAAAAAAAAATTTTTTTAAAGGCTGGCAGGTATGGCTCATGCATGTAATCCCAGCACCTCAGGAGGCCAAGGTGAGTGGATGGCTTGAGCCCAGGAGTTCAAGACCAGCCTGGGCAACATAGGGAGATTCCTGTCTCTACAAAAGCACATAAAAATTAGCTGAGCACGGTGGATTGCGCCTGTGGTCCTAGCCTACTCTGGCTGGGGGGCACTGAGGTGAGAGGATCGCTTGAGCCCAGGAGGTCGAGGCTGCAGGGGGCCATGATAGTACCACTGCACTACAGCCTGGGTGACAAAGCGAGACCCTGTCAAAAAAAAAAAAACCACCACCTTTTGAAACTAGAGAGAGCTGATGGATGTATAATATTGTGAATACATCAAATACTGCTAAATTTTACACTAAATACCACTGAATTGTACACATTAACATGTTAATTATATGTTATATGAATTTCACCTCAATTGAAAAAATGTTAAACCCTAGCAACACTTACTTTAGATTCTGAATATTAGATTGTAATAACCTTTAAAAACCAAGGTAGCTATTAAGGTTATAAATAAGTAGCCTTTAAGTTACATACAAAACTAAAGGCCCATGGACATGCATATCAAGTTCCAAGGAGAACTCAGGAAAAGTCCCATAGTTTTGGGTGGGTTGGCAGCATTAGGAGACCCTTGGTGGCCCACCAGTAGGCAGTGGACCATGTTTGAGAGTTACTTCCCAGAAACCCCATTCAGTCGCAGTGGACTTTAACAGCACAACTGTTAAAGGGCCCAGGGCTTGAGTCCTCAGTGAGGTTGAAGAGTGTGGCACAGGTATGATGACTGTGCTATGTGAAATGGAAACAAGGAAGTGGGCAAGAGCATATATTTTCTGCTCAGGCTATAAACAGGAAGTGACCCTTCCCACTAACAGGCGTTGCCCAAGTATGTTCCAGGTTTGTACATATCATTAAAAGTAAGCCTGAAACCAAAGCCCAGTCACTTGCTGACTTTGCCACTGGGTTTCAGTCTGAAAACAAAGTCACAGACGTAACCATTTTCCAAGCCCCTAAACCTCTGCTGCTGTTCCTGCAGGAGAGCTGGAGGCAAGCCTGCAATAGATAGATCTCTGAGCCTCTGGCATAATTTTCCACCTTCCAGGAAGAACGTCTCTGCCATACCTTACCTGAACAAGGCATGTGTGGAGTGCATATATTCCCTTCCCCAGTAATTACATAAACTCCCATAGAGCTGAACCAGTCATTTAACGTTCTAAGTGGAAATCCTCGGGCAGCTGGAAAGACAAATTTGGTAAAATAGGAACTCTTTTAATTAAGTCAGAAGTATAGCAGATATCAACTGAAGAATTAACAGAGTATTTAATCACCACCTTACATGTGTTTCCAACAATGTTCTTGAGATACAAGATAAAAAAGAAACATGGGCTGAGCGCAGTGGCTCACACCTGTAATCCCAACACTTCAGGAGGCCAAGATGGGAGGATTGCTTGACCCAGGAGTTCAAGACCAGCCTGGGAAACATGGCAAGACCCTAGCTCTACAAAAATTTATTTAAAAATTAGCCAGGCATGGTGGTGCATACCTATCATCCCAGCTACTCACAAAGCTGAGGCAGAAGGATTGCTTGAGCCTGGAAGTTTGAGGCTGCAGTGAGCCTTATTTGTGCCACTGCACTGGAGCCTCCAGCCTGGGCGACAGAGTAAGACCTTGTCTCAAAAAAAAAATAGAACTATGACCCTTGTCCTGAATGGCATGCTCCTTAAGAGCAGAGATTGTGTCTCATTTGCCTGTGCTTATTCCAGGCCTAGCGTAGCACCTAATCATAATAGATACTCAGAAAAAACTTCTAAGTGAGGATTCTACTAAGTTGGTAAGATATATTCATTAAAGACCAATGTAAGGCAGTGTGGTACAGAACACTTTTGTCTTGTCTCCCCTCTGCATCTCTCTCATAAGAACACTGGTGACAGCATTTAGGGGCCACCTAAATAATTTACGGTAATTTTGTCATCTCAAGATCCTTAAATTAATTACATCTACAAACACCCTTTTTACAAACAAGGCAACATTCACAGGTTCTGAGGATTGAGATAGGGATATATCTGTGGATCTATTAGCAGCCTACCACACTGAGTTCTGCCTATGGCATGTGACCAGACGTAATGTACAGTTTCCAGACCTGGCCCATAAAAATTTCCCAGGGGAGATCTTTATTCCCTTCTCTGTTGGCTGTACAAAGAGGCCATGGAAGCCATGGGTTAAAGATCGCAAGGACCGGCCAGGCGTGCTGGCTCACGCCTGTGATTCCAGCACTCTAGGAGGCTGAGGCGGGTGTATTGCCTGAGGTCAGGAGTTCGAGACCAGCCTGACCAACATGGTGAAACCCTGACTCTACTAAAAATACAAAAAATAGCTGGGTGTGGTGGCAGATGCCTGTAATCCCAGCTACTTGAGCGGCTGAGGCAGCAGAATCGCTTGAACCCGGGAGGTGGAGGTTGCAGTGAGCCGAGATCACACCATTGCACTTCAGCCTGAGCAACAAGAGTGAAACTCTGTCTCAAAAAAAAAAAAAAAAAAAAAAAAGATAGCAAGGACCCTATTACCCTGGATCCCTGAATAACTATGTGGAACAGAGCCTCCTCTTGCCCCTGCTGATTGGTCTTTATATAAGCAGTAATATCTACTGTCTTAAGCATTGACAATTTGGAGTTTATATGTTTCAATGGCTAGAATTATTCTAATTCACTATAAATCTAAAGTTGCCCTTCTTCCCTTATCACCCTCCTTGAGGACCCACTGTGTCCTGTGTCCTTTATAGTAATTCCAACAGTAAGTATTTTATTCACTTACAAGTTTGCTTTTTATATGACTCTAACTAGACTATAAGTTTATAAAGACTACGTGTGTCTTATTCACTGCTGCGTGTTCCTATCTGTCTCACAATTGGGAATTTGGTTCACAATAGGTACTCAACATACATGTGTTAAAAACAAATCAAGAGCCCTAACATATCAATTCTGCGAGGGAAAGGGGATCTTTCCTGGTCAAAGAATCAGATCATAAAGCATGATTAATAGTTAACTCCAAGGGCCTCAAGGACATTTATCTCACAAGCCCTGGCTCTTGTAGGGGCAGGTGGGGGTGGGGAGGAAGTTCCCCACATCTAAGCCATGATTATAATCAGAAGACCCAGGCCGGGCGTGGTGGCTCATGCCTGTAATCCCAGCACTTTGGAAGGCCGAGGTGGGTGGATAACGAAGTCAGGAGTTCAAGACCAGCCTGACCAATATAGCGAAACCCCGTCTCTACTAAAACTACAAAAATTAGTTGGGCGTGGTGGTGTGTGCCTGTAGTCCCAGCTACTCAGGAGGCTGAGGCAGGAGAATGGCTTCAACCCAGGAGGCAGAGGTTGCAGTGAGCCAAGATCACCCCACTGCACTCCAGCCTGGGTAACAGAGCAAGACTCTTATCTCAAAAAAAAAAAAAAAGACCCAGAGCAGTTCCAGATATTGGGCAAGTTCACGTAAGTTGCCTAAACCCTTTTCAAGTGGCTAAGCAAGTGCTGAGACGCTGAACCTTCTTGGCTAGCTTTGCGGGCCAAGAAGATCTTAATGAGAGTACAAAGAACCTCAAAAGTTGCCTGACCCTTAGCCCATAATCCTAAAAAAGAAGCCCTCTTCAGTACTATGAGGCCAAAAGTAAGAGTGAATTCAACACTCAGTATGCAATTGTCCTGAGTTCCCCAGATGTCTGTAGCAAAGAAGTACTAGATTTCCAAGTGTCCCCTGTCTCTGGATTTCCCACAGCTGTACTCGTCTGTCTGCCAGGATAACCTGCAATCCAGTTTCAGGCTTCCAGATGCTGTCTGCACTCTGGACTACCAAGCAGCCGTGGGTTAGGTACAGCTTGTGAACTTCTTGGCCTCCTTATCTTTGCACTGTATCATCAAAGGTAACTAAAAATTTTTCTTACTTCTTAACCTCCCAGAATATGGCTCTTCCACTACCTCTCTTCTCCAACATTTCACTGAAATCTCTCTTGCTACCATCAACAAACTCTAATTACCACATGCAATGCACACTTTTCAGTCCTCATTTTACCAAACATCTCTAGAGCAGCTGATACGGATGACCACCCCCATGTCTCTTATAACTTTCTCCTCCATTGACTTTTGGTATATTAAATTCACTTGATTCTCCTCATTTATCACAGTCAGCCCCTTCTCAATCTTTGCAGTTTGCTAATTCCCTTCCCTTCCCTTCCCTTAAATGTTAAGAACCATTGGAACTCTATCCTCAAATCACTGAGGAAGCCCATCACTCACATGGCGCCAGAGACAACCTGTGTGCTGAAGATTTCCAAATCAGTCTCTAGACACAGCTCATCTTTGGAGCTCCAAGCTGCATGTCAAGTGGCCTCCTAATGTAACTCACACTTAATACGGTGTAGGGGTCAAGAGTATAGGCTCAAAAGGACACAACATCACTTATGTAGTATTCCTGCCAAAACGTATGACCTGAATATAATCATGAAGAAACAGACAAACTCAAATTAAGGGATATTCCACAAAACAATAAGTCTATATTCTTTTAAAAATGTCAGTGTTGGTCGGGCACAGTGGCTCATGCCTGTAATCCCAGCACTTTGGGAGGCCAAGGCGGGCAGATCACGAGGTCAGGAGATCAAGACCATCCTGGCCAACATGATGAAACCCCGTCTCTACTAAAAATACAAAAATCAGTCAGGCGTGCTGGCGGAGCCTGTAGTCCCAGTTACTCAGGAGGCTGAGACAGGAGAATCATTCGAACCCGGGAGATGGAGGTTGCAGTGAGCTGAGATCGTGCCACTGCACTCCAGCCTGGGCGACAGAGCGAGACTCTGTCTCAAAAAAAAAAAAAAAAGAAAAAGTCAATGTCATGAAAGACAAAGAAAGGCTGAGTTCCAGATTAAAGCACATGAAAGAAATAGGACAACTAAATTCAATGTGTGATCCAGAATTAGATCCTGGATCGGGGAAAAAAAGTGCTACTAGAATGAGGAACAGTAACATGACAAATCATTTGAATTTGAATATAAACTATATATATATGTGTATATATATATATATATTTTTGAGACCAATTTTTGCTCTTGTCATCCAGGCTGGAGTGCAGTGGCATGATCTTGGCTCACTGCACCTCTGCCTCCCAGGTTCAAGTGATTCTCATGCCACAGCCTCCCAAGTAGCTGGAACTACAAGCACACACCACCATGCCTGGCTAATTTTTGTATTTTTGTAGAGACCGGGTTTCACTATGTTAGCCAGGCTGGTCTCAAACTCCTGACCTCAAGTGATCCACCCACCTCGGCCTCCCAAAGTGCTGGGATTACAGGCATGAGCCACTGTGCCCGGCTGAATATAAACTACATATTAAATAACAGTATTCTGTCAATGTTAAATTTTCTGAATTTGATAAGTACATTGAGGTTAGATAAGTACATTGAGGTTAGGAGAGAAACACTTAAATATTTAGGAATGAAGGAAATAATCTTTGTGACTTACTCCCAAATAGTTCAGCAAGAACAAAAGCAAAAAAAGAATAATAAAGAGCAATAAAGAATAATAAAGGGAAAATGCTGATAACGGGCGAATCTAGATGAGAGAAGTTGATTGTAATATTCTTGCAACTTTTCCATAGATCTGATTTTTTTAAACAATAAAAGACTTAAAAAGAAGAGAAAGTAGGTTTAGAGTTCAAATCCCAGCTACATCACTTGCTACTATATAGCCTTGGGAAATTATATACCACCACTGACTCAGTTTCCCCAGTATAAACTGGGGATAATAATAGTACCTACATCATAAGGTTTTTGCCAGGATTTAAAAAATTGACAAATGTAAAGGGCTTTGAACACTGCCCAGTATACAGTAAACATTTCAATATATGTTAGTCAGTGTTTCAGTGTTATATCTAAAATTGAACTCATTTCTTCTTCAACTTAGACTGTCTCTTATATTCTTTTTTTTTTTTTTTTTTTTGAGACAGAGTCTTACTCTGTTGCCCAGGCTGGAGTACAGTGGCACGAACTCAGCTCACTGCAACCTCCCCCGCCCCGGGTTCAAGCACTCCTCCTGCCTCAGCCTTCCAAGTAGCTGGGACTACAGGTGTGCACGACCATGCCGGGTTAACTTTTGCATTTTCAGTAGAGACGGGGTTTCGCCATGTTGCCTGGGCTGGGCTCAAACTCCTGAACTCAGGTAATCCACCAGCCTCGGCCTCCCAAAGTGCTGGGATTACAAGCATGAGCCACCACACCCAGCCTGTCTCTTATATTCTTGAACACGGTTTATAGCATCCCAATCCACTAAGTCTTCTAAGCTAGAAAGTTTACTCCATCCTTCTGTGTGTCCCCAACACTTTGTCCATGCCTTTATTACAGCATATTCCATGAGATACAATAGTGTATCTGCATATGTCTGTCTCTACTAGAGCATGTTTGTCTCAACTACATTGAAGTTGGGGGTGGGTGGCAGGGAGAAAAGGGAAGAGCATTCCAGACACAAAAAATAGCATGAAAGTTCAGAGATGACAGAAAATAAAGCACCAAGAAATCCAGTTTGATTGGAATATAAAAGGTAAGAGAGTGAGGGGCATGAAGTGAGACTAGATTAAATAAAAATATATAATAGCAGGGCACGGTGGCTCACACCTGTAATCTCAACACTTTGGGAGGCCAAGGCAGGTGGATCACCTGAGGTCAGGAGTTCAAGACCAGCCTGGCCAACATGGTGAAACTCCATCTCTACTAAAAATATAACAATTAGCTGGACGTGGTGTCGGACACCTGTAATCCCAGCTACTCAGGAGGCTGAGGCAGGAGAATCACTTGAACCCAGGAGGCAGAGGTTGCAGTGAGCCAAGATTGCGCCATTGCACTCCAGCCTGGGTGACAAAGCAAGATTCTGTCTCAAAAAAAAAAAAGAAAGAGAAAGTATATATATATATATATATATATATACACACACACACATATATATATGATTTAAAAAATTATATTTAGTCAAAGTTTGAAAGAGTTCCGTGGTACATCCATTAGATCAGTGCTGTAAGTCTTGACAGTACCTCTACTCCCCTCTCATGTAAGATGGGGACTAAACCTGAGAAAAGCAAAGGCAAGTCCAGAAAGAAGAAAAAAATTAAAAGCCACACCAAAGGAAGAATAACTAAGGGCTCCCTGACCCAAGGAAGAGACGCTCGGTGGATATCTGAGGTCAGTGTTTAAATGGACAAAAGACTATCAGGTATAATTAGTCACTTGGGTGTTTGGCTGTAAGCTCCCACTAGATTGCAAGCTCCTTCAGGACAGGAAGGGACTGAATAATCTTTGTGTTCCTACCCTGTAACATGGTACTCGACAATTGTAGGTAGGCCCAGGAAATGCCTGCTGAATATGTATGCAAATACCAACTGCCTGGCCACAGAGGCCAGCAAATCTTGGCTTAGTAGAAGTCCTGCTTTAATTCCACAAGCCTTAAAACCCCCAAAGCGGGCTGGGCGTGGTGGCTCATACCTGTAACCCCAGCACTTTGGGAGGCTGAGGCAGAAGGATCATTTGAGTTCAGGAGTTTGAGACCAGCCTGGGCAACATGGTGAAACCCCGACTTACAAAAAATTTAAAAATCCCTGTCTCAAAAACAACAAAACAGCAACAACAAAAACAAAAAACACAAACAAACAAAAAACCCAAAGTGCTTAGTATCTTTATCAGCATCACTTACCAGAAGAGGCAGCTTTCACCAACAACTGGGCAAATTCAATGGCACCTCCATTTCTGAAGACTAATTTAAAAGTAGCTTGTCCTTCCCAGCCACCTGGGGGAAGAAATGGCACACATTCACTAAGAAACTGGCATAGCTGACAACAGAAAGACTGCCACAAACACCAAGGGAAACACTACCTGACAAAGCAGAGCAGCTTTTGTTTGAATTTCAACATGAGCCAAGTTTGAATCTTAAACCTTCTAGAAGATTTTGAGGAAAAAAAAACACACACTTCTGAGGGAACACTTACCATATGGAGCTGCCTGAATAGTTCCCTTAATGAAGTTTGCAGCAAATACTGGTTGTTCAACAGTGAGGTTTGTCATCAGATCAAATGGCATCATAAAAGACAACATGGGATCATTGATGGAGTGCGAAGTTATGAAAATCACCTATGCAAAGACAGAAACTTTGGAAAAGGAATGCAAAATTCGTCCATGGATTGAGACTTACAAGAGCAAGGTGCATTCTGGTCTAACTGAGAAACATCATATTTTCTTCCATCACCCTTCAATGTGGAAAATCCCAAAGTGCACATGTTTAAAAACACTTCAAAAGTCAATGTTTAACTTTTCTTCATTTTAAGGAAAACAAATGTAGAGTTAATCAGCAAATTAAAGCAGAAGTAGAAATTACCCGGTATGAAGTGAGAAACAATGTTCCTGTCTTTGTACCACTAAAGACACTGGAGCCTTCTGATTGTTGTGGGAAGGAGAGCTCCACATTCGGAGACCGCTGCAAGAGACTGCAGAAAACGAGGAACAGACAGCACACAATAAAGAATGTATATAAAATGACACACATAAAGTTCTTAATACAGTTTTTTTCCCCAGAGTAAGCACTCAATAAACATTAGCTGCTGCTACTGCTATTATTACTACTACTATTTTATTGAAATAAAAAGGAATTCAAATGATCTTATTCTCTGACAGTTTACTCTTATTCTTCTCCCTCTTCATCACTGGATTCTTTTTCTTGTCAAATCTACTCCTATTCTCAATGTGTGTTCATTAATTCTTATACTTCTTGTGCGGTAAGTGTAAAGCTCTGTGCTAATAGAAATGGTTCTTTGACGCTGGTAAAGAAAGTAAGGCAGCAGACTGCCCCAGGCCCCTCTGACATGTTCCCTCAGCCTGTCGTGCTCTCTCCTTACTGTTAAGCTGGAAAACTTGGACTCACCTTATTGTCACTCATCAAATCCTACTGGGTTCTTTTTTTTCCTTTCTTAATCCTTCTTTCTTTCCTTTTTTTCTTTCCTTTCTCTTTCTTTTTATTTCTTCTCTCTCCCTCCCTCCCTCACTTCTTTCTTTTCTTTCTTTCCTTTGCTTTTCTTTTCTTTTCGCCTTCCCTTCCCTTCTTCCTTTCCCTTCTTCCCTTCCCTTCCTTTCTTTCTTTTCTCTCTCTTTCCTCTTTCTCTTTCTTTTTTTTTTTGAGACGGAGTCTCGTTCATCGCCCAGGCTGGAGTGCAGTGACACTGTCTCAGCTCACTGCAAGCTCTGCCTCCCAGGTTCACGCCATTCTCCTGCCTCAGCCTCCCAAGTAGCTGGGACTACAGGCGCCCACCACCACTCCCAGCTAATTTTTTTTTTTTTTTTTTTGTATTTTTAGTAGAGCTGGGATTTCACTGTGTTAGCCGGGATGATCTCGGTCTCCTGACCTCGTGATCTGCCCGCCTCGGCCTCCCAAAGTGCTGGGATTGCTGGGATTACAGGTGTGAGCCACCGCACCCAGCTCTCTTTCTTCTTTCTGTCTTTCTTTTTCTTTTTTTTTTTTTTTTGAGACAGGGTCTCACTCCATTGCCCAGGCTGGAGTGCAGTGGCATAATCTCCACTCACCACCCTCCGCCTCCTGGGCTCAGGTGATCCTCCCACTCAGCCTCCCAAGTAGCTGGGACCATAGGCAAGCACCACCACGCCTGGCTATTTTGTTTTTTGTTGTTTTTTTTTTTGAGAGAAGTCTCACTCTTGTCCCCCAGGTTTGAGTGCAATGGCTCAATCTCAGCTCACTGCAACCTTCACCTCCCAGGTTTAAACGATTCTCCTGCCTCTGCCTCCCAAGTAGCTGGTATTAAGTCACCTGCCACCACGCCAGGCTAATTTTTGTATTTTTTGGTAGAGACAAGGTTTCTATATATATATGAAGATATACATATATATATATATGAAGATATATATATATATCTCCAATGTATACCTTAATGATCATTAGGTACAATGTCTGCCTTCTTTGCTACTCTAGCCCTAGCAAACAGTGGGTGCTCTAAATAGTTATTGAAAGAATGAATGAATGAAAACATGAATACAGATCATAATGCAAACAATATATGACATAATATAAATGTATGTCATACATTTATTGGTAACAAAATGTCACAGCAATTTAGTGGAAGAAGAGATTAGTTTTAGTTGAAGTAATTAGGAATGACCTAATAGAAAGACTGCAATTTGAGCTGATTAAGAGATGGGTAGTATTCAGGCTGGGCACAGTGGCTCACACCTGTAATCCCAACACTTTGGGAGACCAAGGCTGGCGGACCATGTGGGGAGTTTGAGACCAGCTTGATGGGGTTTAGTGAAACCCCATCTCTACTAAAATACAAAAATTATCCAGTCATGGTGGTATATGCCTGTAATCTCAGCTACTCGGGAGGCTGAAGTGGGAAGATTGCTTGAGCCGTAGGGCAGAGATTGCAATGATCCACTGCACTCCATCCTGGGCAACAGAATATGATCCTGTTTCAAAAAAAAGAAAGACAGAGATATGGATAGTGTTCAGTAGGCAGAGGTGAGGGTAGAGGACAATCCAGATGGGAAGCAAACAACATTCATGGAGGTGCAGGAGCAGATATGGAAAGCAAACTGCATACTTGGGAGAAGCCTAGTGGTATGGCTTCATCAAAACATAGTGTGGAAGTGAGGTTAGGAGAAACAGTGAAATAAAGTTGGAAAGCTATGCCGGAGCTTAAAGACATCGTTTGATAGGCAAGGAGAAACTGTGAGCTTCAGATTTCTCAACAGGAAAGTCACATAATCAAGAAGGTACTGTATCAGAGAGATCAGTTTAAGAATTCCTAAAATAGGCCGGGAGCAGTGGCTCAAGCCTGTAATCCTAGCACTTTGGGAGGCCGAGACGGGCGGATCACGAGGTCAGTAGATGGAGACCATCCTGGCTAATACAGTGAAACTCCGTCTCTACTAAAAAATACCAAAAAAACTAGCCGGGCGAGGTGGCAGGTGCCTGTAGTCTCAGCTACTCCAGAGGCTGAGGCAGGAGAATGGCCTAAACCCGGGAGGTGGAGCTTACAGTGAGCTGAATCCGGCCACTGCACTCCAGCCTGGGCAACAGAGCGAGACTCCATCTCAAAAAAAAAAAACAACAACAACAACAACAACAAAAAAGAATTCCTAAAATAGTTCTGATGCAAGGTAAAAACTGGAACTAGGGTGGTAATGTGCAGATTAAAAGGGGAGGATTTTTAAAAGACTATGAAAATATAGGACATTAGCAAAAAACAGTGGAATGGGAACCTTTAAATGTCAGTCTAGCCATAAAAGCAATAAATAAAGCAAAAGAAAACCTGTCAGAATCAACTTTTTCAGAACTCTAGAATCCAATCAAAAGCTTATAGCAACTAGGCGAATGCTTAAACAATTTAAGAAAAAAAGCTGAATCTCAGTAAGCTTTATGACATTTTAACCTACTCTGGTCATCCCCCACTATTAGCTTGGCAATAGCTTTGAAAACAACAATCTGTATTCCCATGATAGATACCAAGTACTGGAGGGAGCAGAACACACTTATTTTAAAAAATTGTAGTTTGACTTGTCTGGTGGCTCCTTGAAGGACTGGCTCAAAGGGCATGTAGTTAATTTGTAATTTTCCCAGGATGGATGAGGCTGCCGGGGGGCATTTGTCAAAAACATTTCTGGCTGGGTCATGCCTGTAATCCCAGCACTTTGGGAGGCTGAGGCAGGCGGATCACTGCCTCAGGTTGGGAGTTCGAGACCAGCCTGACCAACATGGAGAAACCATATCTCTACTAAAAATGCAAAATTAACTGGGCCTGGTGGCATGTGTCTGTAATCCCAGCTACTTGGGAGACTGAGGCAGGAGAATTGCTTGAACCTGGGAGGCAGACGTTGTGGTAAGCCAAGATCTCGCCATTTCACTCCAGCCTGGGCAACAAGAGCGAAACTCCATCTCAAGAAAAAAAAAAAAAACCAAGTCAATGTATTATTTTCGGCAACCCAAAAAAAAGGAAGAAAAAGGGGGGAAAAAAAAAAAAAAAAAAAAAAACAGACAAATTGAAAAGCTAGAGGAAAGGATGAGTAATGAGATGCTTTGAGGAATAAAGGTAAAAGCTCACACATATTCCTGAGAAACAAGAAAGCCATACACATACATGTCCAGGGCTAGATTCATACTAAAAACAAACAAAAAATGAAACACACACACACACAAAGAAGAGGCACTAAGCTTTCACCTCTGATTGACAATTAGAAGTGATGCAGGGCCGGGCACGGTGGCTCAAGCCTGTAATCCCAGCACTTTGGGAGGCCGAGATGGGTGGATCACGAGGTCAGGAGATCGAGACCATCCTGGCTAACACGGTGAAACCCTGTCTCTACTAAAAAAAACTACAAAAACTAGCTGGGCGACGTGGCGGCACCTGTAGTCCCAGCTACCCGGGAGGCTAAGGCAGGAGAATGGCGTGAACCCGGGAGGCGGAGCTTGCAGTGAGCTGAGATCCGGCCACAGCACTCCAGCCTGGGTGACAGAGTGAGACTCCGTCTCAAAAAAAAAGAAGTGATGCAAAAAGGCCTCGGTGAGGTGGCTCACGCCTGTAATCCAGCACTTTGGGAGGGTGAGGCAGGCAGATCACCTGAGATCAGGAGTTCAAGACCAGCCTGGCCAACATGGCGAAATCCCATCTCTATTAAACATATAAAAATTAGCTGGGCATAGTGGTGGGCACCTATAATTCCAGCTACTCAGGAGGCTGAGGCAAGAGAATTGCTTGAACTCAGGAGGCAGAGGTTGCAGTGAGCCAAGATCATACTACTGCACTGCAGCCTGGGCAACAGAGCAAGACTCTGTCTCAAAGATGAAATTATAGGTGCCCAGGAAAAGATGCAAAAAAAGTGAAGGTGAAGGCAGAGTTGTAAACTGCTTGGCTTAGTGAGAAAGGCACGTTCATGCTCCAACACACACAGAGTCCATCTGTAAGGGCTGGGAGATTTTGTTATTGTTCCAGACATAGAAGAAAATTTCTGTCAAATCACTAGCTGGCCACTGAGGTAACAGAACTGAGACTCCAGTGGCCACAAATAACAAATAATACAGACTTTACAAAATTAGTACAGAAAAGTCACTGTACAAATACCAACTACAACAAGCAACAAAAATAAACCCTGAAGAAGAGGGGGATTCTACTTTCCAGAGTTACTACATTAAAATATTCAAAATGTCCAGTTTTCAACAACGAAAATCACTAGGCATGCAAAGGAACAAGAAAGTATAGCAATACACAGGAACAAAAGAAATTAATAAAACTGTCCCTGAGGAAGCCCATACATTGGATTTATCAGACAACACTTTAAATAAACTATTGTAGCCCGGCGCTGTGGCTCAAGCCTGT
Source organism: Piliocolobus tephrosceles (assembly GCF_002776525.5). Lineage (NCBI taxonomy): Eukaryota > Metazoa > Chordata > Mammalia > Primates > Cercopithecidae > Piliocolobus > Piliocolobus tephrosceles. The sequence continues at coordinate 23,895,768 of NC_045452.1, read as the reverse complement.
AATCCCAGCACTTTGGGAGGCCGAGACGGGTGGATCACGAGGTCAGGAGATCGAGACCATCCTGGTCTACACGGTGAAACCCCGTCTCTACTAAAAAATACAAAAAACTAGCCGGGCGAGATGGCGGGCGCCTGTAGTCCCAGCTACTCGGGAGGCTGAGGCAGGAGAATGGCGTAAACCTGGGAGGCGGAGCTTGCAGTGAGCCGAGATCGCGCCACTGCACTCCAGCCTGGGCAACAGAGAGAGACTCCGTCTCAAAAAAATAATAATAATAAATAAATAAATAAACAAACAAACAAACTATTGTAAATACACTGAAAGAATTAAAGGAAACCATGTCCAAATAACTAAAAGAAAGAATACGAACAAAGTCTCAGGAAGTAGAGAGTATCAATAAAGAGGCAGAAATTATTAAAAGGAACCAAATAGAAATTCTAGAGTTGAAGACTACAACTGAAATGAACAATTTAATCACTGGGGCTCAACAGCTGATTTTGGCAGGCAGAAGAGAGAATTATTTAACTTGAAGTAGATCAATGGGAATAACGGTTACTACCTGAGTAACACAAATGGAAAAAAAGGAAGTAAAATGAATGGAGTCTCAGAGACCTGTGGGACACCATCAAACATACCAATATATCTACAATGGGAATTCAAGAAGGAGAGGAGAGAGAGAAAGGGGAATAAAGAATATTTGGGGCCAAGCACGGTGGCTCATGCCTGTAATCCTAGCACTTTGGGAGGCCACAGTGGGCAGAATGCGTGAGCACAGGTGTTCAACACCAGCAAGGGCAACATGGTGAAACCCTGTCTCTACAAAGAATACAAAAAATTAGCCAAGCATGGTGGAGTGCACCTACAGTCCCAGCTACCCAAGACGCTGAGGTGGGAGGATTGCTTCAGCCTGGGAGGTCAAGGCTGTAGTGAGCCACCATTGCACCACTCCAAGTCTGGGATTGCACACCAGTCTGGGCGACAGAGTGAGACCCTGTCTCAAAATAAGAAAAAAGAATACCTGGGCCGGAAACAGTGACTCATGCCTATAATCCCAGCAGTTTGGGAGGCTGAGGCGGGAGGATTGCTTGAGCTCAGGAGTTTGAAACCAGCTTGGGCAACATAGTGAAACCTCACCTCTACTAAAAATTTAAAAATCTGCTGGTGGGCTGCGGTGGCTCATGCCTGTAATCCCAGTACTTTGAAAGGCAGAGGCAGGTGGATCATCTGAAGTCAGGAATTCGAGACCAGCCTGAACAACATGGTGAAAGCCCATCTCTACTAAGAATACAAAAAATAGCCAGGCATGGGTGACGCGTGCCTATAATCCCAGCTACTTGGGAGGCTGAGGCAGGAGAATTCCGTGAACCCAGGAGGCAGAGGTTGCAGTGAACCGAGATCGCACCAATGCACTCCAGTTTGGGAAACAGAGTGAGACTCTGTCTCCAAAAATAAAAAAATTAAAAATTAAAAATTTAGTCAGGTGTGGTGGCATGCATCAGTAGCCTCAGCTACTCAGGATGAGGCTGAGGCAAGAGAATCACTCGAGCCTGGGATGTCGAGGCTGCAGTGAGCTGTGATCGGGCCACTGCACTCCAGCCTAGGTGACAGAGACCCTATCTCAAAATAAATAAATAATGGCCAAAATCTTCCCAAATTTAATGAAATACATGAATCTACACATCCAAGCTCAACAAACTCCAAGTAGAATCAAGTAGAATAAACTCAGATCCACACTGACATGCATTATAATCAAATTACTGAAAGCCAAATACAAGGAATCGAAATTAGCAAGATAAGTGACTCATCATGCACAAGGAATTCTCAGACTAGCAGCTGATTTCTTTTTTCTTTCTTTTTTTTTTTTTTGAGATGCAGTTTCACTCTTGTTGCCCAGGCTAGAGTGCTAGAGTGCAATGGCACAATCTCGGCTCACCACAACCTCCGCCTCCCAGGTTCAAGTGATTCTCCTGCCTCAGCCTCCCGAGTAGCTGGGATTACAGGCATGTGCCACCATGCCCAGCTAATTTTGTATTTTTAGTAGAGATGGGGTTTCTCCACGTTGGTCAGGCTAGTCTCAAACTCCCAGCCTCAGGTGATCTGCTCACCTCGGGCTCCCAAAGTGCTGGGATTACAGGCATGAGCCACCGCACCTGGCCAGCAGCTGATTTCTTATTGAAATCATGGAGGCCAAAAGGCAATGGGATGACATATTCAAAAAAAATTCCTTTTTTTTGAGACAGAGTGACGCTCTGTTGCACAAACTGGAGTGTGCAGTGGCGGTCTCTTGGCTCACTGCAACCTCCACCTCCTGAGTTCAAGTGATTCTCCTGCCTCAGCCTCCCAAGTAGCTGGGACTACAGGTGTGTGCCACCACGCCCAGCTAATTTTTTGAATGTTTAGTAGAGATGGGGTTTCACCATGTTAGCCAGGATGGTCTTGATCTTCTGACCTCGTGATCCACCTGCCTCAGCCTCCCAAAGTACTGTGATTACAGGTGTGAGCCACTGTGCCCAGCCCTAAAAACAAAAAACTCTTTTTTTTTTTTTTTTTTTGAGACGGAGTCTGGCTCTGTCGCCCAGGCTGGAGTGCAGTGGCCGGATCTCAGCTCACTGCAAGCTCCGCCTCCCGGGTTTACGCCATTCTCCTGCCTCAGCCTCCCGAGTAGCTGGGACTACAGGCGCCCACCACCTCGCCCGGCTAGATTTTTGTATTTTTTAGTAGAGACAGGGTTTCACCATGTTAACCAGGATGGTCTCAATCTCCTGACCTCGTGATCCACCCGTCTCGGCCTCCCAAAGTGCTGGGATTACAGGCTTGAGCCACCATGCCCGGCCAAAAACAAAAAACTCTTAACCAAGAATTCTGTAAGTGGCAAAACTATCCTTCAAAAATTAAAGAGAAATTAAGACATTACCAAATAAACAAAAAATGAGAGTTCATCACTAGTAGATTTGAAGTATAAGAAATGCTATATTTTATAATATGTTTTCTGATTACAATGGAAAGAAACTAGAAATCAACAGCACAAGGAAAACTGCCACAAATATGTGGAAATTAAACAATACACTCTTAAATAAACAATGAGTCAAAGAAGAAATTGGGGAAATCAGAAAATACCTAGAGAAAAATGAAAATGAAAACACAACATACCAAAGCTTATGGGATGCCATAAATGCAGTGCTAAGATGTTTATAGCTGTAAATGTGTACTTTAATAAAGAAGAAAGATCTCAAATCTACACCCTAACTTTATACAAGGAACTAAAAAAACAAACAAACAAATGAAGCCCAAAGCTAGCAGAAGAAAATAATAAAGATTAGAACAGAGATAAATGAAAGCGAGAATAGAAAAAAAAATACTGTTAGCTAGATTAAGAAAAAGAGAGAAGTCTCAACTAAAATCAGAAATGAAAAAGAGGATATTAAAACTGATGCCAGCCAGGCGTGGTGGCTCATGCCTGTAATCCTAGCACTTTGGGAGGCCAAGGCAGGTGGATTACTTGAGGCCAGGAGTTTAAGACCACCCTGGCCAACATGATGAAACCTGATCTCTACTATAAACATACAAAAAAATCAGCCAGACGTGGTGGTGGGTGCCTGTAATCCCAGCTACTAGGGAGGCTGAGGCAGGAGAATCACTTTAACACAGGAGGCAGAGGTTGCAGCAAGCCAAGATTTCACCACTGCACTCCAGCCTGGGTGACAGAGTAAGACTCTGTCTCCAAAAAAAACAAAAACAAAAACAAAACAAAACAACAACAACAACAACAAAACTGATGCCAAGGAGTTACAAAGGATTATAAGAGAAAACCAAGGACAACTGTATGTCAAGTTGGATAACCTAGAATAAATGGATAAATCCCTAGAAAAAACACAACCTACCACACTGAATCATGAACAAACAAAAAACATAAACAGACCAATTAACTATTAAGGAAATTGAATCAGTAACCAAAAACCTCTCAGCCAGGTGTGGTGGCTCATGCCTTTAATCCCAGCACTCTGGGAGACTGAGACAGGAGGATCGCTTGAAGCCAGGAGTTTCAGACCAGCCTGGGCAACATAGGAACACCTCATCTCTACAAAATATATTAAAAAAAACAGCTGGGTGTGGTGACACACACTTGTAGTCCCAGCTACTCTAGAGGCTGAGGTGGGAGGATCACTTGAGCCTTGGAGGTTGAGGCTGCAGTGAGCTGTGATCATGTCACATCACTGCACTCCAGCCAGGGTGACAGAGTGAGAACCTGTCTCAAAAAGAGAAAAAAAAAAAAACAAAAAAACTCTCAACAAATTCTATTATACAAAACATTTAAAGAATTAACATTAATCTTTCTGAAACTCTTCCCCAAAATTAAAGAGGAAGAAACACTTCTAGGCTCACTTTATGAGGCCAACATTACCCTGATACCGAAGCCAGACAAAGATACCACAATAAAATAAAATTACAGGTCAGTATCACTGATGAATACTGATGTAAAAAATCCTCAACAAAATACTAGCAAAACAAATTCAGCAGCACATTAAAAGGACTATACACTATGACCAAATAGGGTTTATTCCTAGAATGCAAGAATGGTTCAACATAGGAAAAATCAATCAATGTAATACACCATACGAACAAAATGAAAAAAAAACCATATGATCATCGCAATTGATGCAGAAAAAGCATATGAAAAGATTCAATATATTTTCATGATAAAAACACTCAACAAAGTAAAAGTAGAAGGAAGTTACCTCAACATAATAAAACCCATATATGAAAAGCCTGCAGCTAACAGCATACTGAATGGCAAAAGACTGAAAGCTTCCCCTCTAAGGTTAGAAACAAGGCAAGAATGCCTGCTTTCACCACTTCTATTCAACATAGTATTGGAAGTCCTAGCCAGAGCAATTAGGCAAAAAATAAAATAAATCAATAAATGGTATTCAAATTGGAAAGGAAGAAGTAAAATTAACTCCTTTCACAGATGGCATGATCTTATATGTAAATAAACCTAAAGAGTCCACCCAAAAGCTGTCAAAATAAGTGAATTCAGTACAGTAGCAGCATACAAAATCAACACACAAATATAGTTGCATTTCTATACACTAATGATGAATGATCCAAAAAGGAGATTAAGGAAACAATTTCATTTACAATAGCATGAAAAAGAATAAAATATTTAGGAATAAACCTCATCAAGGAGGTGAAAGGTTTGTACACTGAAAACTATAAAATATTGGTGAAAAAATTGAAGACATAAATAAATGGGAAGGTATCCCATGTTCATGGATTTGAAAACTTAATATGGTTAAGATGTCCAGGCTACCCATGTGATTCAGAGATTCAACACAATCCCTACCAAATCTCAACAACAATTTTTGCACAAACAGAAAGTGACATCATAAAATTCATATAGAATCGCAAGGGACCCCAAAAAGCCAAACAATTTTTAAAAAGAAGAACAAAGAGGACTCACACTTCCTGATTTTAAAGTATATTACAAAGCTACAGTAATCAAAACAGCATGGCACTGGCATTAAAGATAAATAGACCAATGGACTAGAATAGAGAGAAATAAATCCTCACATATATGGGAGGATCAAATAATCTTCAACAAAGGTACTAAGATGACTCAACAGGGAACGGACAATCTATTTAACGAATTATGTGCTTTTAGAAAACTGGATATCCACATGCAAAAGAATGAAGTCATACCTTTAACTTACATTATATGCAAAAACTAACCCAAAATGGATTAAAGACTTAAACATAAGGCCCAAAATTATAAAACTCCTAGAAAAAAACATAGTGAAAATCTTCATGACATTGGACTCGGCAATGACTTCTTGGATAAGAAAACAAAAGCATAGGCAACAAAAGAACAAATAAACAAATGGGACTATATCAAACTTTAAAATTGTGTATCAAAGGATACAATCACCAGAATGAAAAAGCAACCTATGGAATGGGAGAAAATATTTGAAATTGTATTTATGATAAGGGCTTAATATCTAGAGTGTGTAAAGAGCTCCCTGTAATCCCAGCACTTTGGGAGGCCAAGGTGGGTGGATCACCTGAGGTCAGTAGTTTGAGACCAGCCAGGCCAACATGGTGAAACCCCATCTCTACTAAAAATACAAAAAATTGGCCAGGTGCAATGGCTCACGCCTGTAATCCCAGCACTTTGGGAGGCCGAGGCAGGCAGATTATAAGATCAGGAGATAGAGACCATCCTGGCTAACATGGTGAAACCCCGTCTCTACTAAAAAATAGAAAAAATTAGCCAGGCATGGTGGCGGGCACCTGTAGTCCCAGCTACTTGGGAGGCTGAGGCAGGAGAATGATGTGAACCCAGGAGGTGGAGCTTGCAGTGAGCCAAGATCGTGCCACTGCACTCCAGCCTGAGAGACAGAGCGAGACTCCGTCTCAAAAAAAAAAAAAAAATTAGCCAGGTGTGATGGCGGGCACCTGTAATCCCAGCTACTCAGGAGGCTGAGGCAGGAGAATCACTTGAACCTGGGAGGTGGAGGTTGCAGTGAGCTGAGATCGCACCATTGCACTCCAGCCTGGGCAACAACAGCAATAATACACAAATGGCCAATGAGCATATAAAAAGATTATCATCACTAATCATCAGAGAAATACAAATCAAAACCACAATAAGACATCACTTTGTACCCATTAGGATGGTTAATATTTAAAAAACCAACAGGTCCAGGCATGGTGGCTCATGCCTGTAATCCCAGAACTTTGGGCAGCCAAGGTGAGTGGATCACTTGACACTAAGAGTTTGAGACCAGCCTGGCTAACAAAGCAAAACCCCATCTCTACTAAAAATACAAAAAGCTGGGTGTGGTGGCATATGCCTGTAATCCTGGCTACTCAGGAGGCTGAGGGCATGTGAATCACTTG
>NC_045452.1:23863780-23888474 GCF_002776525.5 Piliocolobus tephrosceles | reverse complement strand
GGGGAGGGGAAGGGGAGGGGAGGGGAGGGAAGGGAAGGGAAGGGAAACGAGTGTTGGTGAGGACGTGGAGAAACTGGAACTCTTGTGCACTGTTGCTAGAACAGTAAAATGAGTAGCTGCTGTGGAAAACAGTCCGGAGGCTTCTCAAAAAAATTAAAAATAGAACTGCCATACAAGGTAGCAATCCTGCTTCTGGGTATACATCCAAAAGAATTGACAGCAGTGTCTTAAATAGATATTTGAATACTTATGTTGATAGCAGCACTATTCACAATAACCAGGAGGTGGAAGCTACCTAAATGTCCATCAGTGCATGAATGGATAAACAAAATGTGGCACAAACATACAATGGAATATTATTCAACCTTAAAATAAGGAAATCCTGTCACATGCTATAACATGGATGAACCTTAAGGATGTTATGCTAAGTTAAATAAACCAGCCACAAAAAGACAAATACTGTGATGACACTTACATGAGGTATCTGAAGCAGTCCAATTCATAGAAACAGAAAGTAGAATGGTTGTTACTAGCGGTCATGGGGACAGGGATAGAGGAATTGTTTAATGGGAACAGAATTGTTGGGAAAAGTATGGTAAAGTGGACACTCAAGAGCACTGAGAGGAATGTAAATTGATATAATTCTGTAAGGCCACTCTGCAATAAGTATATTTTAATGTATCGTCATGTATATTTTAATATTTTGGACAATGATTTTTATATTTTCAATATATATATTTAGTCTCTTTTTAGAAGTCTATATCCTCTGATCTCACAATTCCCCTTTCAGGAATAAATCCAAAAGAAACATTTTGACAGGTAGGCAAAATTATGTTTTCAAAAATGTTCACGGCAGGAATGTTTATAGTAATGACCAAAAAACCACAAACAAACAAAAAACAAAACAAAAACTCAGACTATTCCAGATTAGGGGTTGAGTAAAGATTTATGCACATTGGAATACCAGCCATTGAAAATAAGGATGTAGATACACTAGAAAACATTCCCAAATACACTGGTAAATAAGGAAAATAAGTTATAAAGCAGTTGGAGAAAAAAACTTTATTTCCATGTGGAAAAGTACAGAAGGACATATACCAAAATGTAAACATTAGTGGTAAAAATTTGGGATAACAGATTTTTTTCTGATTTTTCTATAATGACAGGTTATTAGCACATGTTTTTAATAATGCATAAAATAAAACAACTCAATGATTCCCATTTTACAGTAGAGTCTGGACCATATGTTCATGACTTCTCAGGTGGGGTCAGAAAACAATCTCTACAAAACACAGCAAGCTGAGATGAATTTCTCAGCTGTGTATTGTGAATAGGCAAGAGGAGTCAAAATATAATGAGAATTTCGAACAGTTCATGGAATTAAAAGATAAAAACAAAAAACATAAACCTTATTTCTCAACATAAGCTCCAACAAGTTCAAGACACTTTAGTAAGCTATGACACAAGCCATTTAGTCCACCCCTAAAGAACTGAGTGTCCTGGGAATGTAATCATGCCAAGGCAGTCTTTTTTACATTTTTAACAGAAGAAAAATGGGTGCCTAATAAAGATTTTTAAGATTAGGAAACAAAGCCGGCCAGGTGCGGTGGCTCACGCCTGTAATCCCAGCACTTTGGGAGACTGAGGCAGGCGAATCACAAGGTCAGGAGTTTGAGACCAGCCTGGCCAACACGGTGAAACCCCTTTTCTACTAAAAATACAAAGAATCAGCTGGGCGTGGTGCCAAATAACCTGTAATCCCAGCTACTAGGAAGACTGAGGCAGGAGAATCGCTTGAACCTGGGAGGCAGAGGTTGCAGTGAGCTGAGATTATGCCACGGCACTCTAGCCCAAGCAACAGTGCGAGACTCCGTCTCAAAAAAAAAAAAAAAAAAAAAAAAATTAGGAAACAAAGTAAGTCAGAAGGAACCTAATGATCCGGGAATGCCTAATGATTTCCCATCAAAACCCTTGCAAAATTGCCCTTGTTTCATGAGAACAGTGAATAGGAGCATTGTCATGGTGGAGAAGGACTCTCTAGTAAAGCTTTCCTGGGTGTTTTTTTGCTAAAGCTTTGGCTAATTTTTTTAAAACAAAGCAGATGTTACCGTTCTTTGGCCCTCCAGAATGTCAAGAGGAAAATGCCGTGAGCATCTCAAAAAACTGTTGCCATAACTTTTGCTCTTGACCTGTCTGTCCACTTTTGCTTTGAGTGGACCACTTCCACATCTTTGCAGCCATTGTTTTGACGTGCTTTATCTTCAGGATCATACTGGTAAAGCCATGTTTCATTTCCAGTTACAATTATTTGAAGAAATGCTTCAGGATCTTGATCCCACATATTTAAAATTTCCACTGAAAGTTCTGCTCTTGCCTGCAGCTGATCTGGGCACTATAGTTTTGGCCCCCATTGAATGGAAAGTTTGCTCAACTTTAATTCTGTAAACTGAACCAAATGATATGTGTACAGTGTTGGCTATTGTTCGTGCTGTTAATAATGATTCTCTTCAATTAGGGCATGAACAAGATGAATTTTTTTCCTCACAAATTAATGTAGATGGTCTGCCACCATACGCTTTATTTATTTATTTATTTATTTTGAGACGGAGTCTCACTCAGGAGTGTCACCCAGGCTGGAATGCAGTGGCAAGATCTCCACGCACTGCAACCTCTGCCTCCTGAGTTCAAGCAATTCTCCTGCCTCAGCCTCCTGAGTAGCTGCGATTACAGGCACCCACCACCATGCCCAACTAATTTTTGTATTTTCAGTAGAGACGGGGTTTCATCATGTTGGCCAGGCTGGTCTCAAACTCCTGACCTCAGGTGATCCACCTGCCTAGACCTCCCAAAGTGCTGGGATTACAGGTGTGAGCCACCACGCCCGGCCTATTTATTTATTTATTTATTTATCTGAGATGGAGTCTTACTCTGTTGCCCAGGCTGAAATGCAGTGGCACGATCTTGGCTCACTGCAACCTCCGCCTCCTGGGTTCAAGCGATTATCCTGCCTCAGCCTCCTAAGTAGCTGGGATTACAGGCACATACCACCACGCCTGGCTAATTTTTTAATTTTTCGTAGAGACGGGGTTTCATCATGTTGGTCAAGCTGGTCTCGAACTCCTGACTTTGTGATCTGCCTGCCTCGGCCTCCCAAAGCGCTGGGATTATAGGCATGAGCCACCACACCCAGCCTATTTATTTTCTGAGATGGAGTTTTGCTCTCGTTGCCCAGGCTGGAATGCGTGATCTTGGCTCACTGCAACCTCTGCCTCTCAGGTTCAAGCGATTCTCCTGCTTCAGCCTCCCAAGTAGCTGGGATTACAGATGCCACTACCACACTCAGCTAATTTTTTATATTTTCAGTAGATGGGGTTACTCCATGTTGGCCAAGCTGGTCTGGAACTCCAGACCTCAGGCAATACACCCACTTTGGCCTCCCAAAGTGCTGGGATTACAACCGTGAGCCACTGTGCCCCACCCAGGCTTCGTATTTAACATAATCTTGTCCCTTCTCTTTTTTGAGACAGGGTCTCACTCTGCCAACCAAGGCTGGAGTGCAGTGGCACAATCTTAGCTCACTGCAACCTCCACCTCCCAGGTTCAAGTGATTCTCCCACCTCAGCCTTCCAAGTAGCTAGGACTACAGGCACATGCCACCACATCGAACTATTTTTTGTGTGTTTTTAGTAGAGATAGCGTTTTATCATGTTGCCTGAGCTGGTCTTAAAAACTCCTGGGTTCAAGTGATCCACCCACCTCAGCCTCCCAAAGTTCTGGGATTACAGGCATCAGCCACTGCACCCACCCCTTGTCCCTTCTTTTTTAATTTTATTTATTTACTTATTTTGATATGGAGTCTTGCTGTGCTGCCCAGGCTGGAGTGCAGCCACATGATCTCAGCTTACTGCAACCTCCACCTCCCGGGTTCCCACAATTCTCCTGCCTCAGTCTCCCAAGTAGCTGGGATTACAGGCACGTACCACCACGCCTGGCTAATTTTACGTATTCTTAGTAGAGACAGGGTTTCACCATGCTGGTCAGCTGGTCTCAAACTGCTGACCTCAAGTGATCCACCTGCCTCAGCCTCCCAAAGTGCTGGGATTACAGGTGTGAGCCACTGCGCCTGGCCTCTTGTCCCCTCTTACTACATTATCCATTTGTAAACTGCTGATTTATTTGGGCCATTTCCCCATAAACTTTTCCTAAAGCATCAATGGTTTCACCATTCGTCCACCCAAGTTTTATCATAAATTTGATGTTTGTTCTTCTTTCAATTTTAGCAGTCTTCATGTTGCTCTTATAGGAGCCCTTTTTCAAATTGATGTTTTATTTTTCTTAGTGCCTCAAACTAAATCCTGTTCAGTTATATTATAACAATTTAGTACGAGTTAATTTTGGTGGAAAAATAATCTGGAATCCATGCATAGTTTCTTCGTAACTCATATTTTCCATGATCTTTTTGAAGACTCCTCATAGAATCAATCTTCTCCCACTCAAGTTTTTTTAGGTTTCTTTTTTTAATAACATCTTTTATTTGTATACAATTACAAAGTACAAACTTGTTTTATTAGGATTTTTCTTATTTTTAAAAAAAATTTATTTTTAGTCAGCTGACTCCCTTTTATTTACCAGCAGTTTGCTCTGACAGAATAAATTATAAACTATTGTTTTGCTTAATCCTTTTAACCACCATGTCAGGCACACAGGTTGGAGGATATTAGCTTCCATTTTACAAACAGTGGAAACACTGTACCCACATTTAGTGTAAGACAGAGCTGGAATATAAGCCTTGGGCTTCCATAGTCACAACTGCTTTTTTCCCTAACTTTGTAATACATCATTTTAAAGTAATCTGATTTCACAATGTTTTACAGTATAAGAGTAACATATGCTGGGCGCGGTGGCTCAAGCCTGTAATCCCAGCACTTTGGGAGGCTGAGGTGGGCGGATCACAAGGTCAGGAGATCGAGACCATCCTGGCTAACATGGTGAAACCCCGTCTCTACTAAAAAATACAAAAAACTAGCCGGACGAGGTGGCGGGCGCCTGTAGTCCCAGCTACCCGGAAGGCTGAGGCAGGAGAATGGCGTAAACTCGGGAGATGGAGCTTGCAGTGAGCTGAGATCCGGCCACTGCACTCCAGCCTGGGCGACAGAGCCAGACTCCGTCTCAAAAAAAAAAAAAAAAAAAAAAAAAGAGTAACATCTATAGCATCTCTTCTTGGCAGGTTACCTCTGGAGAGAACCTATCTAATTACCTCATAAGCTGGCACTTTTTTTTTTTTTTTTTGGATGGAGTTTCACTCTTGTTGCCCAGGCTGGAGTGCAATGGTATGATCTTGTCTCACTGCAACCTCTGCCTCCTTGGGTTCAAGCGATTCTCCTGCCTCAGCCTCCCAAGTAGCTGGGATTACAGGCATGGGCCACCACGCCTGGCTATAGTTTCTTTTTTCTTTCTTTCTTTTTTTAAATTTTATTTTGTGAGATGAGGCCCCAGTATTTTGCTCAGTGTGGTCTTGAACTCCTGGCCTCAAGTAATCCTCCCACCTCAGCCTCTCAAATAGGTGGGACTACAGATGTGCACCACTATCTCTGGTTCTTTAGTTTCTATCCAGGAAGCTAGGGTACTAATAGGTCCTTCTTTCGTGAGAAGAAAACAGAGAAAGAATCCTTTTCTTTTTTGAGGGACAGCTGGAGTAGAGGAGTTAATGCACAGTACCTAAGTTCAAATCTACATCCAAGCTCTCCCACATGCACTTTAAGCAAATTACTTCTTTTTGTTTTCCCACCTGTGAAATGAGGGAAACAGTACTGATCTTCACTGTAGACAGATTGAGTTTTTTTTGTTTTATTATATTTTGAGACAAAGTCTCACCCTGTTACCCAGGCTGGAGTGCAGTGTCACGATCTCAGCTCACTACAACCTCCCCTCTGCCTCCCAGGCTCAAGCAATTCTCGTGCCTCAGCCTCCTGAGTCACTGGGATTACAGACGTGCACCTCCATGCCCAGCTAATTTTTCGTATTTTTACTAGAGATGGGGGTTTCATCATGTTGGCCAGGCTGGTCTTGAACTCCTGGTCTCATGTATCCACTGGCCTTGGCCTCCCAAAGTGCTGGGATTACAGGCATGAGCCACCATGCCTGGCCGATAGAGTGGTTTTAACTACAGTATAAAGCTCTTGGAACTAAGAACAGTACTTGAAATATTTAAGTATTCAATAAATGCTATTAAGTATTCAGGAGCACAAAATGGATCCCATGATGGTAACTCAAAGGACCACAAAAATCAGTGTTTCTGTGTTTTGTTTTTTAAAACATGCTTCCTTCCCTTCCTCCAACACACAAGCAGCAAAGTAGAGAGACACTCACAGCCCAAGCGAGAAGACACCCAAACACCAAATTAGAAACGGCTTCACAGGCAGTCCCAGAGTCAAAGCCGGTTCCCAGACCAGTCCCATCCCACAGCAGCCTGCCTCCTCTTTTCAATATGACGGATGCCACTGTGTCCTTCGCCAAGGACTCCCTGGCAGGTGGAGTGGCCGCAGCCATCTCCAAGACGGTGGTAGCACCCATCGAGTGGGTCAAGCTGCTGCTACAGGTGCAGCATGCCAGCAAGCAGATCACTGCAGATAAGCAATATAAGGGCATTATAGACTGCATGGTCTATATTCCCAAGGAGCAGGGAGTCCTGTCCTTTTGGTGCAGTAACCTGGTCAATGTCATCAGATACTTCCTCCACCCAGGCTCTTAACTTCGCCTTCAAAGATAAATACAAGAGGCTCTTCCTGGGTAGTATGGACAAAAGGTCCCAGTTTTGGTGCTACTTTGCAGGGAATCTGGCATCAGGCGGTACCACTGGGGCCACGTCCTTGTTTTGTGTACCCTCTTGATTTTGCCCATACTTGTCTAGCAGCTGATGTGGGCAAAGCTGGAGCTGAAAGGGAATTCCAAGTCTTCGGTGACCAACTGGTTAAGATCTACAGATCTGATGAGATTAAGAGCCTGTACCAAGGCTTTAACACGTATGTGCAGGGTATTATCTATCGAGCTGCCTGCTGCCTACTTCAGTATCTATGACACTGCAAAGGGAAAGCTTCCGGATCCCAAGGACACTCACATCGTCATCAGCTGGATGATGCACAGACTGTCACTGCCGTTGCTGGGTTGACTTCCTATCTATTTAACACCATTCACCGCTGCATGATGCAGTCAGGACGCAAAGGAACTGACATCATGTACACAGGCACACTTGACTGCTGGAGGAAGATCACTCATGATGAAGGAGGCAAAGCTTTTTTCAAGGGTGCATGGTCCAATGTTCTCAGAGGCATGGGTGGTGCTTTTGTGCTTCTCTTGTATGATGAAACCAAGAAGTACACGTAAGTTATTTCCTAGGATTTTTCCCCCTGTGAACAGGCATGTTGTATTATATAACATATCTTCAGCATTCTTTTTTTTTTTTTTTTGAGACGGAGTCTCCCTCTATTGCCCAGGGTGGAGTGCCGTGGCACAATCTCGGCTCACTGCAACCTCCACCTTTTGGGGTCAAGCAACATTCCTGACTCAGCCTCCTGAGTAGCTGGGACTACAGGCATCTGCCACTCCTGGCTTTTTTTTTTTTTTTTTTTTTTTTTTTGTATTTTTAGTAGAGACAGGGTTTCACCATATTGGCCAGGCTGGTCCTGAACTCCTGACCTTGTGATCCACACGCCTCGGCCTCCCAAAGTGCTGGGATTACAGACGTGAGCCACCGCACCCAGCTATCTTCAGCATTCTTGACAGACTCCTCGCTGTCAATTTATCAGTGGCAACTATTTATTGGTTGTAAATGGGAAGCAGTAATATTCATCTGACCAGTTTTCTCTTAAAGCCATTTCGATGATGATGATGGTGATGGGACTCAATTATATTTTTTATTTCAGTCACTCCTAATAAATAACAAATTTGGAGAAATAAAAATGTCTTTAAAAAAAAAGAAATGGCTTCACACCTTGGAATGACAAATGCTCAAATGGCTCCCAGTAAGTGCGCACGGGGACACCACTGTCAGAGTGGTGAGCAATCATCTACCACAAAATGTAACAAAGCAGCAGAGGTACATAGGAAGCACGTGAGGACATACAACCTCTAAGGCCCATATAAATCTGTCAAGAAAACTTTCTGGAGGAAGGAAAGATAGAAGAAAAGATCTGGATATCAACATTTGGTAATGTCTACCTCAATCTTCCTGACAACTACATTCAAACCGACCTGGGTATGCTGGTCCCAAGCACATTATCCAGCTTGAGTTTCAATGCTGGGTAGGAGAAAAGGAAATTAAGGGCAAGTCAGAGCCCAGAAAGGAGCATAATTTACAACTGCACAGTGGGGGAGACTGAGTTGAGTGTGGGAAACGGGAAAGGGGGCGTGTGGGGTAAAAAGGGGAGTGCAGTGGAGCCCTTAGTGAACAAGTCTGCCTTGAAGGTGGAGATGGGCACCCCTCTGGCTGAATCTGCTCCAGTAGAGAGCTCAGGGGCCAGCAGCAGGCACCGCAAGGAGCAAAGCAACTGGTGTAAGTTCCATAGCTTTCCGCGACCAAGAGTGCTTCATTCTGCCCAGGCATCTGTTCAGTCCCATCTTTTATTTTAAGACTGGATCTTGCTCTGTCACCCAGGCTACAGTGCAGTGGTACAATCCGTGTTCACTGAAGCCCGAACTCCTGGGTTCAAGCGATCCTCCTACCACAGCATACCAAGCAGCTAGGATTATGGGTGCACACCACCATGCCCCGCTAATTTTCTACTTTTTGTAGAGATGGGGTCTCACTATATTGCCCAGGCTTGTCTCAAACTCCTGGGCCACCTCGGCTTTCCAAAGTGTTGGGATTAGAGGCATGAGCCACTATAATTTTCTACTTTTTGTAGAGATGGGGTCTCACTATATTGCCCAGGCTTGTCTCAAACTCCTGGGCCACCTCAGCTTTCCAAAGTGTTGGGATTAGAGGCATGAGCCACTATACCTGGCCTCAATCTTTCAATCTTCTGTTTTTAAAAGCAGACATCTCCCTGGTTGGAGCAAGGAGGAAACAGGGCTTTGGAAAGTTCCGAGAGCCAAGGAGAAGCCCCACAACAGTTTGAGATCTTTCCAGAATAATCCACACTCCACCTCCTCATCCCTCTTACCAAAGGGCGACACTTTGTTCCTGGGAGTAGGGGGAGATACACGCCCAGTACCTGTCCTCATCCAACAAAGTCACAGGCACCCAAGGGCAGCCGCGCTGCCACCGAGGGCCCCCGGCTGCTCACGACCGCCAGTCAGCTCCGGCCTTTCTTAAAAGGAGACACGCGGCTCGCACCACCTCCCCGCCCTGAGGAGGCACAAGTCTCGGCCCTGCGCCCTGAAGAGGCACCTTCCCACTCCCGCCCCTCAAACGCGCGAGGCCACGCATTCCGGCCTCCGCTGCTTCCGCCACCTCCACAGGCCGCAACACCAGTGAGTGGGCGCGCGCTCCCAAGGTCGGGGGCGGAGCTAAGAGTGCCGCGCCCAAAAAAGGCGGCAAAGTCCCTGACTCGCTGAGAGCTTGCGAGCCAGCGATGTCTATCCCATTCATCTCCTCTCCTCCGACAGCACGCCGTGATTCCCCTCAGGCACCTTTCACCGTTAGGGATGAGGACCCCGCGGCGGTTCTCGGTGTGGCTCTGATTCACCGCCATCTTGCTTCGGGCCTCCTCCTGCCGCCCCGCAGATGGAAAGGGACGGGACTGGCGCCGAGCCGTGGGGTGTGGCTCTGAGGGGCAGGGCGAAGATTATGACGTAAGGAGGAGGAGGAACGAGAGCGGGTCACATGGCGAGGCAGGGCGGGGGGCGGAGTCAGGGTCGGCCCCCGCCGAGAAACGGGGAAAAGGGGCGGGTCCTGAGAATTTGCCCCGCCCCCTAGAGCGCGAAGGGGTGAGTGATAGGTGAGTGGCCACCCAACCTCACCTGCCCCCTTAGCCCCATGCCTTTAGGTATGGACTTGGGTTGGTCCTGTCAGGAATGAAAATTAAAGGCAGTCGTCAGGAGAACCCCAGCCAGATTTCCCTGCGCCCTCCTCGCCCGGCCAGGAAACTGTTGCCTTTCGGAGAAGGAGTCCAGAACAACTGCTCGCCTCCCTAGGCCCGCAGAACTTTCTTCAACCAGCGGAGGCCCAGAAGCCCTTGAGTGAGACCCTGCCAGTTCCAGGATCGAAAGCGCCTTTGTCTCTGGGTCATCTTTCATGCCTGCCCTGCTTCCTCCAGGGTGATGGTGGGAATGGGGTGGGACACGTTATACTGGAATTGCTTTGAGGACTAAAATGTTGTACATGTTCTTATTTCCTTTAAGCTTCACAAATACAGGCCGGGCACAGTGGCTTACGCCTGTAATCCCAGCACTTTGGGAGGCCCAGGCGGGAGGGTCGCTTGAGCTCAGGGGTTCAAAACCAGCCTGGGCAACATGGTGAGCCTTGTCTCTACCAAATTTTTTTTTTTTTTAATTAGCCGTGTGTGGTGGCTTACACCTGTAGTCCCAGCTACTCAGGAGGCTGAGGCAGGAGGATCGCTTGAGCCAGGGAGATGGAAGCTGGGGATGGCAGTGAGCCGGGATCACACCACCACACTCCAGTCTGGGCGGCAGAGCAAGACCCTATTTCAAATAATAAAAATAAACTTCACAAATAGTATCAGAGATCTTCAAAGAGATTAAAAAGATCTTCAAAGAGATGTAAACCTCTTCTTGACTACTGTATTTCATGGAATTTAAGATGCTATTAAGTATAAGATGCAACAATTTTTCATGTACCACTGAGGAAAAAAAGTTGCCAAATAAACTGACATCCCATCAATTGTAAATGTATCTTGATTTCAGAAAATTTACTTCAAAATACAAGACTTATTAGAGCAACCTTGGGCAAAGATTATTATGTTCTCGGGACTTCAGTTTCCATGTATCTGTATGAAGGCATTGAATAGAAGAGCTCTCAGGTTTCTTTCAGCTGTGACATTTTATGTTCATCAAACTGCTTTGTAACTCACATTTCATTTCTCTCCATCTCAGTGTCATGATGCTACTCTACTTCCTGCCCTCGTCATTTTACTTCAATCACTCCAAGAGCCTCCTGCCTCGTCTTCCTCCAACTCTGACCCCTCCAAACCACTTCCCACCATTCATCTGTACCTTGCACTCACCCTACAGAATGTTGAGGCCTCAAACACAACTGCCTATAGTCGTCACGTTCAGAGAAATAATACATAAGGAAATATTGTGTTATTTGCTGGCTACCATAAAGAGTGTGCACCTTAAGGAGAGGAAGGGTTGGTTTAAGTTCAAGAAAGATACAAGCTAGTGCTTAAGTTTTAATCCTTATTCACTGTAAAATAAGCAGGTATCTAGGTAAGATGGGTCCACTCCTTTTATTTTATTTATTTTTTATGTATTTATTTTTGAGACAGGGTCTCGTTGTATTGCCCAGGCTGGTCTTGAACTCCTAGGCTCAAGTGATCCTCCTGCCTTGGCCTCCCAAAGTTCTGGGATTACAGGCATGAGCCACCACGCCCAGCCAGGTCCACTCCTTTCATAGACTTGGTCCTTACACATTCAGGAAAAAGGAGGGGAAAGCCAGAAAGTTAACTGAATGGAAATAAGCATCATTTTCACTGGAGACAGGCTGTGCTTTGCACGGCATCCCTCAAGGTCAGGTGCGATAGTTCCATCACTCACTCATTTTGTTGTTGCTTTTTTTTTTTTCTTTTTTTTTTGAGACAGGGTCTTGCTCTGTTGCCCAGGCTGGAGCACAGTGGTATGATCTTAGCTCACTGCACCTCCAACCTCCCATGCTCAAGCCATCCTCCCACCTCAACCTCCCATCCATTACTCACTTTGGATATGAAACACTAGAAAATGATGACTGAGGCCCGACCTCACGCCAACTGAACATGAACTGACCTCACAAAGTGTTTTCATCTCTAATAGCTGTGGCTATTTCTTACCAAGAAAGCCTCACCCTCCACACATGGGTGAGATGACGTAACGGCTGATTTGGTCAAGGAGCACAAATAAGACAGGCCAGGCAGTTACTGTTCAAAGAGCAATGTTTAGTTGTACAACACATAAGTCTAGCAACAATTATAGGACCAGTTTGAGTGTCTGTTTGCTTGTTTTCAATTGGGAAATTTAACTGTAATGTCACCATAAGATTGGCTGGGACTGGTAACATTTTAGAAATGGGTCGTTCTTGCATCCCCTAGGTATGGGCCTCTTGCTCCATCAGGACTTGGTTGTAGATGAATGGCCCACAAGTCACCAGCCTTTGAGCAAGTTGTGTCCAGGTGGAGACAGGGAGGGGGTGGGCAAAGGGGAATTCTGTAAAGACACAGTGTGTGGGGGCAGTGGCAGTCAACATTCGCAAACATTCATGCATCTGATGGGGGGCTTTGCCCTCCCTTGGGTATTTTCCATTAGCCTACAGTGACCACCTGTGGCCAGGCTAATTCATTACTCACATTAATGGGGAAGGGGGTTGGGGGTAGAAGTAGGTAGGGTAGGTGGGAAGAGATCCTTCTTATTGCTGAGTGGACAGAAGGGTGTTAGTTTTTCCTTAGCGTGTACGTATTGTGGGTTTCTGGGGGTTTGTGTATTTAGTTTTTGTTTGTTTGTTTGGACAGAAGAACGTCAACTCCAGCAATGTCTTCTTAGGAAAACCACTCTTCCTCAGTAGCTGCGTTACCAGGTGGGGAGGATGTACAACCGCACTCTGGGCCAGCCACAAGTGGTGATTTTTTATAAAGTGATCCTAGCCCTTGCTCCCCAACATCTGTAGTGACCCACTCTCATGAATACTTTTAAGTGATGAAGGAGACACCCTTGTCCCACGTTGGGGCTCACACAGCTGATCTCAATAAATCTAGTAAACAGAAAAATTGCTTTCTTGACCTTTTAAGGAAGCCAAGAGTAGCTCATGCAGATGAATGGGTAGGGAGCAATGCCATTGCCCTTAGAGATGGTTACAAGTAGCTGGGATGGGCTTACAAGGGCAGAAGAAACTCTTAATGAGTTCTTTCGCCTTGCAGATGGGCTGGGACCGGCTGACACAGATGATGTGGTAGGGCAGTGCTGGCAGAACCCCACTCCACTAGGAGGAGAGGAGTGGTTTGGATAAATGGAGGATGCAACTGTCCTAAAGAGGCAGCTGGCCCCTCCCACCTACTGAGGGCTGAGAGGGGCTGTGGTGGTGAGCTGGACGAGCACAGCACTAAAAAGGGCCTGGCCCTGCAGCAATAACAGCTGAGAGGAATGGAGGGAGAAGCAGCGCTTGAAATGGACTTCATTCAGCAGTGGGGCAGGGGGTGGCTGGCACAGGTGGAAGGACAGTGCCCAGGAGGCCTTCTCCCTGCAGGGGGGTTGAGAATGGTTGAGGGTGTGGAGACCAGCAGCTGGCAGAAGACATATAAAATAGCTTCTCCAGGGAGGCTGAGATTATGGTTCAGGGGTGCCAGGCACCATTCCTACTCAGCCTCTCCAACGCCCACCTCCCATGCCCATAGATCTTCCCCTGCTGGTCCAAGGTCTCCAAACAGGACTGCTTCTATAGCAGCCAAGGATCCCTGTTCTGTTGAAATGTAGTAACCTCTGGGCTGTAGCACTGCTGCTGTTCTATCATGACAGGTGCCTACCCTGTAACTTTGTGAGCAAGGGAGGATGAGGGCTGGGTTGGCAGCCTCCAGGAAAGATCGAGACCATAGGTTTGGGGTCACCAGTGACCTGATCACCCCCCACCTTTCTCCTGGTCCACTGAATCTTGGGTCTTGAGTCTATGTTTTTTCCTAGCACCTGAGTGATAAAAGACTGGGATTATAAGTGCTGGGATTCGTAGAGGACCAGTGAAACACCTAGGCTGAACCAGGAGATGGGACAGGAGGTTGTATGAGGTTATTGTAAACAGTTTCACTTGGTGTTTTCCCGTTCCTAAGGCTAAATTGTTTCCCCGGCCCCAAATTTCATGAATCTTACAGATTAAAGGAAAAGAGGAACTTACTTGTAAAACAAACGGGGAAAATATATGCATTAATAAATATAGGGCTTCCGGGAAAGGCAAGAAAAGCCTAAATGTATGAGGGTGGGTATCATTGGGAATGTCTGTAGGAGTCAGGAGGAGAGGGAATTAGGGAAAAGCAGAGACAGACAGACATAAATGTAATTAGCTTCAGCACAAAAGTGATGGGGAATTGAAAAGAGAGGTCAAGTATGTATGAGGCAAATGGAGCAACAGAGAAGCCTGCTTAGAAGGGAGAGAAGTCTGACAGAGAAGAGGGAGGTGTGGTCAAAATTCTGTCTTTGAAGCCAAATCACTAAGAAAGACAAATAATGTATATTGTTTCTGATACTTCTTTAGAGTTAGTTCTAGAACCTGATGTCCCCATAAAAGGTTGTCTCACGTGACTAGCATGTGTGCTTCCTTTAACTAGACACTGGGAACTGCGTAACTCACTGTGTTTCCCTCTTTGCACTGGCTGCCTATGAGCTCAGGGCCTGTTCCAGTGCTTGACTACAGAAACTTTCTTTCCTATTCCTTTCTTTGCCCCAGATTTCTCTGGCAATCTCAGTTTATACTGTCCTGTACTTCTGTGATTTTATGTGAAGGCAGCCTAAAGTCATTTCTGGAAGTAGACTAGGCATAAATGCTAAATATAGCAATGAACCTCAAGTAGATCATCTAAAAGGAAGTGAGAGATGTCAGAGACAGGCAGGAGAGGGGGAGAGAAAGCAGTGTGTGAGGGAAGGAGGGAAAGGGAGAAAGAAGACAGAGTGGGAAGCAGAAACAGGCACTGACCCAGCAGCAGAGGCCAGGTGAGTGGAGAGCAGCAGTAGGCTCTGGTGACAGGTGGTAGCTTTGGGACAGTGAACACGACACAGACTGATGGGTGGAGTTCCACTTGTAGGCACTGATGCTTTCTGCAAGAACGCAGTTCTGGCCTACTTCTCTGCCTTCTCATGGCCTTTCTTTTCCCAGGAAGCCCCAGCCTTACCTCCAGACCACCCCCAACTTACAGGGAGGGTTGTCCTGAACTCCCTGCCCCCTACTCAGGTCTAGCTCCGCTGCCATCTGTCCTTGGAGAATCTCTATAGCCCCAGTTTGTGTGCAGGTTCCGAGAGAAGAGTTGCCTGTGGCTCACCTGCTCCCAGCACTTTTAAATGAAACCTCCCCGAGATCTCCTGAGTGAGACAAAACAGCTTTGTTTTGGGACACAAGGAAAGGAGACAGATAATGGACACGCATGGAGGAGCCAAACTTACAAGGGACTCTCCAGGGAGGGCAGTGAAAATACCTCACCCCTGCATGCACACACACAGGCTCTCTCGCTCTTTCACACACACACACACACACACACACACACGATGTAGACAAGATGCTCCACAAATACCAGACAGGCCTGCCTGCGGGACAGAGTTGAGAGGAAGAAGGTGGTTGTTGGTGGTATTTGGGATGTGTGTGTGTGAAGTGGGTATGTGTGATGACACAGAGAAGTGGTCGTCATGGGTTACTGTCGTGGCTTTCCTCTGTGTCCACGCTCACCGGAGGGAGGCCTCCATTGTCATTGAGCCGCTTGGCCCTGTAAGTCTCATAGTGGATGTTGTGTGTCACTTCCTTGAGGTCCTGGAGGTGGGTCCTAGAGGACACAGGGTAAGAAGAGGGCTGCAGTTAGGGGCAGGAAGAGGAGGTGGTGACACACATCACTTCAAGTGACTGGACCCAATGACTGGGACCCAATCCCAGGAGCTAAGGATTCTTCTACAGCCCCTTCCAGTTTGCAACAGGAGCTGGAACTGGGGCAGAAAGCTCTGTCAGAGAGACCTGGAGATGAATCTGAACATATAGACCCTGACCCCAAATAATTCAACTTGCCATCAGGACACAGCTGGAGGGGAGACATCTTACCTGATGACAAAGTCTCGAAGCAGGGCAAACTCACAGTGATTGAGGTTTTCCACTATGAACAAGACAAAACAAAGCAAAACAGGTAGTCAGTTCATTAATACAGCAACACCCAGGAGGTGAACTTCTGTTCGGGTCATGGAGGCATTTAGGAGGAAGCTATGGGACAGGTTATTTTTTCTAACCCTTCCAGAGGTTTGCTCACCTGGGTGTACTGGATTTGATTCATTAAACAAATATTTATTAAGCAGCTACAATGGGCACAACACTCTTCTAGACGCTGTGGAATAGTAGCCAAGAGGGACTATAATTTTTACCATTTTATAGAAGAGAAAACTAATACCGAGTCTGAGAAACTGGCCAAGGCCTAAGACACACTTCCCATTCTTCAGAAGCTTATAATCCGATTGGAAGTAACACAGAGAAAATAATTGAGCCATTTTAAAAAGGTCATGCACTACATGACAAATCCAATTCAACATATATTGAATACTTAGTATTTGCAAATCACTGGCCAAGCACTGTTGGAACAGAATGAGGATTAAGACAAGGGGCTGGGTGCCATGGCACATGCCTGTAATCCCGGCACTTTGGGGGGCCAAGGTGGGAGGATTACTTGAGCCCAGGAGTTCGAGATTAGCCTGGGTAACATAATGAGACCCCACCTCTATTAAAAATAAAAATAAAATTGCCAGACATGGTGGCTCACACCTGTAATCCCAGCATTTTGGGAGGCCAAGGCAGATGGATCACCTGAGGTCAGGAGTTCAAGACCAGCCTGACCAACATGACAAAACTCCATCTCTATGAAAAATACAAAAATTAGCTGGCCTAATTTTTTGGGCTAAATAAAAAATACAAAAATTAGGGTCTGCACCTGTAGTCCCAGCTACCTGGGAGGCTGAGGCAGAAGAATTACTTGAACCCGGGAGGCAGAGGTTGCAGTGAGCTGAGATTAGGCCACTGCACTCCAGCCTAGATGACAGAGCAAGATTCCCTCTCAAAAAAAAAAAAAAAAAAAAAATCTGCGTCTGAAATCAAGTTTCACCACTAACGAGTTATGTGACTTTGGACAAGGCTTTTAACCTAAGCTTCCAGTGCCTCAGTGGCTTATATTCTGAGAACAGGAGCACCCGCCCTCCTCCCTTCATAGGGTTATCATATTGAATGAAATCATTGAAGTGATTCTTTGACCACTTTCAGAATCATCAAGACCCGCCCAAGGTCACATCCATTCATAATAAAATGGAAATGGCAACACCTGAACAACCCTTCGGCAGTTTGTCAGATCACATCCCTCTTCCTACGAAAACCTTTCTCCAGTTTTTCCAGGCCTTACTAATCTCTCCATGTTCTGAACTCCTTTGATGCACCAAGTCAGTGCCACCCAGTCAGGTGCTAAATCAGTCTCTCGTTACTCCTGCCTATGAGCATCATCTTCTCAATGAGACTGTAATACTGCTCCTTATGAGCAGAATCTGGCTGGCATTCATTTCATATGTCCTGAGACAGTGCCTTGATCTATAGATGCTTAATAAATGGTGACTGGATAACTGATCAGCAACCAGTTCTTCCAGAAGATGCAGTGAATTACCTTCGATGATCCCCCATGGAGTTTTTCGGCCGAGGACCCTTTTGCCATTCACTTGGTACTCCTTGTCACTTCCCACCACAGCAAAAGGCATGCTCTCCTGCTATATGAGGCAGAAACACAAACCAGACACATGTGCACCGTCATCTTCCAACAACCTGGACATCCAGGAGCAGGACGGCATATGGTCCTCTAGCCTTGAACCACACACCTCTGATGCTCATTCAGAGATACTACTGATGGCAAGGGCAAGGCTTGGTCTCTTGAAAAGAGCACCTGACTGAGATTCAAGAGTCCTGGGTCCAGTCCCGATTGTACCACTGCCTGGCTGGTTAACCTCAGGAATCAGCTGTCCTTCAGCTGCAGAGAGCTTTGTACTTTCTTTTTTGAGACAGAGTTTTGCTCTTGTTGCCCAGGCTGGAGTGCAATGGCATGATTTCAGCTCACTGAAACCTCTGCCTCCTAGGTTCAAGCAATTCTCCTGCCTTAGCCTCCCGAGTAGCTGGGATTACAGGCATGCGCCACCACACCCAGCTAATTTTTGCAGTTTTTGTAGAGATAAGTTTTGCCGTGTTCCCCAGGCTGGTCTTGAATTCCTGAGCTCAAGTGATTCTCTCACCTAGGCCTCCCAGAGTGCTGGGATTACAGGCATGAGCCACCACGTCCAGCCAATTTAATTTTTTTAAAGTTATTCTAGAGGGGGAAAATAGCCTATAAGTCACTCAATCTAACCCCTGCATTTCATAGAGGGGAAACTGAGGCAGGGTCTGACCACAGCATAGATCATCCTGGACCCCAGCCCACTGCTCTTCCTGCCTGCTGCCCCTCCCATCACCTCACATACTGTTTTTGCCAGACCTTGTTGGGGGAAAGACAGCTTTTGTGTGGTCTGGGGATAGAAGGCTTTTTTGGTACAGGGAGCCCTTCTGTGGGTTCACAGTCCAGGGCCATAGTCCTCCTCTTCCCCCCATGTCACTTCTGGTCTGGGTCAGGCAAGGTTGGGGGGAGTACAGAAAGTGAAAAGACAGAGGACGTGCACAATACACATCCCAGAGGTCCCAAGGGGGCATCTGTGGAGCAGCAAAGCCCCAGGCACCCACCCTGATTTTGTCATTCTCCGTCTTATCCTCCAAATCCTCATCAAATTCCTTCTGGGGGTAGAATTCAATGCCATTTACTTCAAGCTCCTTGCGAACCTAGAGGCAAGGAGAAGAAGCAAGGTAGTCAAGTGTTAGGATAATGGAAAAGAGGGGTGTGTGCACCTATGTGTGTGAGCTGAGGTCAGAGAGCCGAATCCAGCCTTGGATAATCCACAGTCATCTCTGAACTCTGAGACCCTGAGCAGCAGGAGGATGGTGAATAAATGCAAGCCCCAGCTATACAATTAGAGCCTAGCCTGAGAGGAGGAAGAGGCTAGGAGGTGCAACTTTAGGTCCCAGCCGCCTCGCAACCAGCTTGCTCATCTCAGGGTCCATGAGACTGAGATTTATACAAGCAGCACAGCTGAGTGCACTGGGGAGTGCTCAGATCCCTGCATGTTATATTCCTGATTGGAAGGAAGAAAGGTGAGGATCCCCCTACTCCGAGACTGCCCTCTTTCAAGGTCGACTTAAGTCTTGCCTTCTCCAGGATACCATCTAGGACCTCTTCATTGTTCTATTTGATTGTAAGTTTTGTCTGTCTGTCTGTTTGTTTGTGACAGAGTCTTGCTCTGCACAGAGTGGTGTGATCTCGGCTCACTGCAACCTCCACCTCCCAGGTTCCAGTGATTCTCCTGCCTAGGCCTCCCGAGTAGCTGGGATTACAGGCATATGCCACCACGCCCAGCTAATTCTTTATTTTTAGTAGAAATGGGGTTTCACCATGTTGGCCAGGCTAGTCTCAAACTCCTGACCTTAGGTGATCCACCCGCCTTGGCCTCCCAAAGTGCTGGGATTACAGGCATGAGCCACCGCCCCCAGACAATTGTAAATTTCTTTTTTCTTTTTTTTTTTTTTTTTTAGACAGAATCTCGCTCTGTCGCCCGGGCTGGAGTGCAGTGGCCGGACCTCAGCTCACTGCAAGCTCCGCCTCCCGGGTTTACGCCATTCTCCTGCCTCAGCCTCCCGAGTAGCTGGGACTACAAGCGCCCACCACCTCGCCCGACTAGTTTTTGTATTTTTTTTTAGTAGAGACGGGGTTTCACCGTGTTAGCCAGGATGGTCTCGATCTCCTGACCTCGTGATCTGCCCGTCTCGGCCTCCCAAAGTGCTGGGATTACAGGCTTGAGCCACCGCGCCTGGCCAATTGTAAGTTTCTTAAAGGCAGCAATTGTCTTTTCATTTCTCTCACATCTCCCCTCCCCAACCCTGTACATCCAGCACAGGGCTGAGCTTATAGAACATGCCAGTGACGGCCGGGCGCGGTGGCTCAGGCAGTGGCCTGTAATCCCAGTACTTTGGGAGGCCGAGGCGGGCAGATCACGAGGTCAGGAGATCGAGACTAGCCAAGACCATCCTGGCTAACACGGTGAAACCCCGTCTCTACTAAAAATAAAAAAAAACAAAATTAGCCGGGCATGGTGGCAGGCGCCTATAGTCCCAGCTACTCAGGAGGTTGAGGCGGGAGAATGGCGAGAACCCAGAAGGCAGAGCTTGCAGTGAGCCAAGATTGCGCCACTGCACTCCAACCTGGGCAACAGAGAGAGACTCAAAAAAAAAAAAAAAAAAAAAAAAAAAAAAAATGAGGAAGAGGCCAGTGAGGACTAGCGGCCAGATGACTCAATCATCAGTCTAGTCATCTAGTCCTTCAAGTAGGCTAACGTTTGAGGAGTGAGTTCTTATGTTCACAGTGATACATGTATTCAGTGGTCTTCACAGATAGGTTTGGAAGGCAGGAAGAAAGCAGCCTGGAGCTGCGCCATCTTTTCTTCATCATAGTCCCCAGATACCACCAACCTCAGCCCTTTGAATGGTTAAGTAGGGGCTGGGGTGGAGAATTGGGGGAGGGCTGAGGGTGCGGGTAAAGTCAGAATGATGAGGGTTAGGAGATGGCCTGAACCCAGTGGAGAGAAAGGAGGGGATGGGAACAGGAAAAGAAGACAGGGGGCCTTCTCACCCTTTGCTTGAATTCAGACTTCTCCTCCAGGGTCATGGTGTCAGCCTTAGCGATGACAGGGATGATGTTCACAACCTTGCTGAGGTGTTTCATGAACTCGAGATCCAGAGGTCGCAAGCTGGGTCACAGAAAAGGTGGGATCGTCAGAGCCACCTCGCCCTCCCCAACTCAGCCACCGCCACCACTCCAGGACACCGCAGGAGAAGAGGACTGGGCTGGGCATCTGGCTGAGGCCCAGAGGCTGCTACCTCTCCTCTCCGACACAGCCCCACTGCCTTGCCATCTGCAGAGCAGCCTCAACACCTGCCTTTTTCTTCTTCAGTCCCCATGCAGATCCTGCCTCTCTGTGAGCCCCCCTCAAACCACCACTTCATGACATCTTTTCTGACTCAGGGATTTCTTTCTCCTTGGAGCACCTGTGGACTGTTGTCTCTACTCCTATGTCTTTTGCATGTGTGTCTTTTTTCCTTTTTTGTCTGTCCTAAAAATAATAAACAAACAACAACAACAACAAAAAATGATACTGTGTGTGTGTGTGGTTTTTTTGGTTTTTTGTTTTGTTTTGTTTTGTTTTGAGACAGGGTCTTGCTTTGTCGCCCAGGCTGGAGTGCAGTGGTATGGTCATTGGCTTATGGCAGCCTTGACCTCCAGGACTCAAGCAATCTTCCCACCTCAGCCTCCAGAGGAGCTGGGACCACAGGTGCACACCACCATGTCTGGCTAGTTTTTAAATTTTGTGTAGAGACAATGTCTTGCCATGTTGCCCAGGCTGGTCTCGAACTCCTGGGCTCAAGCAGTCTTCCTGCCTCAGCTTCCCAAAGTGCTGGGATTATAGGTGAGAGCCACCATGCCTAGTGTGTATGCCTTGTTCTGCCTATCAGACTACTTCTTTACAGGTCTCCTCCTAGCCCCAGAGTTAGTCCTGCAGGGCCAAGCTAGAGGCCCTGCCCTTCCCACAATCTGACAGTCTATGCCTCCATCCTACCTCAGGCTCTGAGACCCCAACTTGGCTCTATTTTGCAACCTCGGGGACTTATAGGTTGTCTGATGCTTCATTCTGACTGGGGGGTCGAAGCCTAGGGAGGGATAAAACCAGCCTTCTGTTGAGTTCTCAGGAGTTCTGTTTCATCTCTCTCCTCCCCCTATCATCACTGCCTGGTTCCTACAAAATTTGGGGCCTACCTTGCTTGTGCCATTCTCTGAAGAGCTTAACTCTGGCCCAGCATCTGGGCTTAGTAACATTATGGGACCCCCTCCCCCCATCTCTGCAGGAAGGTTGCTGGCCTCCCCACTGGGATCTCCATTCTCTGCCTGTTCCCAGCACTTCCTTCATGGGCCCACCTGCCACTCACAATCAGAGTTCCCAACACGCTTGTGTGTGTCTTATTCTGCCTATCAGACACTACTTCATTACAATGGTTGGCCTTCATCCCTGGACACACGATGCCTCACTCCAGGCTGGTACCTTCCAAATGCCTACGGCTGGGTCCCTACCCTCCAAACACCAGCCCCAATGCGGGAGCCCTGCCCTGCCCTATTTCACCCTTCTTGCTGCTCCCAACTCCAATTATTTTCCAAAGCAGGTATTTGGTGAATAAATGAAGTGCCCTCTGCTCACACACACCAAGTCCTCTTTGCCGATACAGTTGTGCTGTGCTGCTGGGACACCAGTGGGCAGATACTGGTGGCTGATGTTGGACAGCTTTAACCTCCTAGCAAGAAAGTCAGACTTCCTCATGGAAAGTCTGGGGAATCGCAAGGTTACGGGCCACGACTATATTCCAGCCCAACTGGCCCTCCCTAGCTGAGTCAACGTATGGATCATCCAATCCAGAATGGACACAGATGATGCGAACCAGACCGGGCCTGGCAATAGGGGTGGGGTTGATACATACGAGTGTCCTGTGGGGGAGATGAAGTAAAGGCAGCAGTGGACACGAGTGTCAGGGATGCGTTTCTTCCTGGCGATGTTCACCTCCTCCTTCAGGAACTTCTCGTACTGCTCATTGATGTACTTCTCAATGGGCTCCCAGCTGATGGCAGGGGAAAGTAGATAGGTGCATCAGAAGAACAAGACCTAGGGCTCAGTTTAGGCATGGTCTGGTAGCAATCTCCTTACATCCATCTCATTCCCTGGTGGGCCTAGAATACCTGCTGCTGGATTCCCCCTCAGCCCCCGCATCCATGGCTCTCCTGGATGGTTAGTTAGCAGGGGTGGAGCTCCCCAGGGACCCTGGCCTCTGCCTGGGCTGTCGGGAACTGCAGAGCATGGAGGGTGCAGATGGTTCTCAACGTGAATGAATCTGCACCATAGCAAGTATCTTCCCAGCAGAGTCTTTAGGGCAAAGATCTCAGAGGCAGACAGATACCAGTTTTCATTGTTGATTTGGTCTCCAAAGCCTGGGGTGTCGATGACGGTCAGCTTCATTTTAACACCACCTTCCTCTATCACTGGGGGTGAAAAGAAAATGTACCAGAGAGGTCAGTCCTACAGCTGACCCCGGGTACCTGGCAGCCTACTAGCTAGGGAGACCCAGGCCTCTTCTTCAGGATCGGTTATTGGAAAAGTCAAATTTAGGGTCTTCTCCATCTCAATAATCATGGCTCATGCGGTTCCCTGTACCTGGAAACCCCTCTCTACTCATTTCTTTTTTCCTTCTTCTTTTATTTTTTTTAAGAGACAGGGTCTCACTCGGTCACCCAGGCTAGAATGCAGTGGTGCAATCACTGCTCACTGTAGCCTCAAACTCCCCAGCTCAAGCGATCCTCTCGCTTCAGCCTCCCCAATAGCTAGGACTACAGGTATGCACCATCATACCCAGCTAATTTTTTTTTTAAGAGACAGGGTTTCGGGCCGGTCGCGGTGGCTCACGCCTGTTATCCCAGCACTTTGAGAGGCTGAGGCAGGCGGATCGCGAGATCAGGAGATGAAGACCATCCTGACTAACATGGTGAAACCCCATCTCTACTAAAAACACAAAAAAATTAGCCGGGTGTGGTAGCGGGCGTCTGTATTCCCAGCTGCTCAGGAGGCTGAGGCAGGAGAATGGCATGAACCCAGGAGGTGGAGCTTGCAGTGAGCCGAGATCACGCCACTGCACTCCAGCTTGGGCGACAGAGCGAGAGACTTCGTCTCAAAAAACAAAAACAAACAAAAAGAGAGATAAGGTTTCACTATGTTGACCAAGATGGTCTCGAACTCCATGACTCAAGAGATCCTCCCACTTTGGCCTCCCAAAGTGCTGGGATTACAGGCATGAGCCACCACACCCGCCCTCTCCTTACCTCTTTCTACCTGTCTAAATCCTGTACTTTATCATCCACCTCAAATCCCCCCTCCTTCCATTTGAGCTCCCTGCTCTCTCTTCCCTGAACCAGCAGTCTAAGGGGTCTGCTTCAGAGTGCAGTACTCAAGTGTGTTCTGTCTTAAGGTTGCCTTTTATTGGTCTTATTCCTCAATAAGCCCCATTCTCTCCCCTTTCCAGCAGAGGTACTCACTGAACAAAGCCCATAGGGGTCCCTGTCTGGTCCTCACCATGCCCGATAGCTTTGATCTCCACTGTCTTGGGGATCTTCTCCTCCCGGTTCCAGCTGGAGGCCTTGCGGCTCACTTGGGATTTGAAGAGCGTGTTGACCAGCGTTGATTTGCCCAGTCCACTCTGGCCTACAGCAAAGCAGGAGGAGGAGGTAGGGAGACTCCACATTCACCTTCTGAGCCTAATACTTCCCCATAAGCTTACAGAATTCTAGAGCCATGATCCAGGCCAACACCTTGTCTGACTACTCACTGGGGGACGGTAGGCACGTGGGAATGGTTTCCTGCTTACTGCAGAGGGCCTCGGGGAAACATCACTTGGATTCCATATTCTCTCCTTCCCAGAGTCCCAGGACCACTGGGAAAAGGGACAACCTCTGCATATGTCTAGTGTCGTGATTGTCTGTTTTGTTGTGATTCGGTTTTTTGCTTAGGTTTTCACTTTTTAATGATACTAAAAGGAAAAATAGAAGGACTTCGCATCCTGATACTGCCTCACAGTGCATATTTTTTTTTTTTTTTTTTTTTTAGACGGAGTCTCGCC
>NC_045452.1:23801599-23808780 GCF_002776525.5 Piliocolobus tephrosceles | reverse complement strand
GACTGTCTCAAAAAAAAAAAGGCTGGGCGCAGTGGCTCATGCCTGTAATCCTAGCACTTTGGGAGGCCAAGACGGGCGGATCAGGAGGTTAGGAGATCAAAGACCATCCTGACGAACACGCTGAAACCCCGTCTCTACTAAAAATACAAAAAAAAAAAAAAAATTAGCCAGGCGTGGTGGCGGGCACCTGTAGTCCCAGCTACTGCGAAGGCTGAGGCAGGAGAATGGCGGGAACCTGGGAGGCGGAGCTTGCAGTGAGCTGAGATCGCGCCACTGCACTCCAGCCTGGGTGACTGAGACTCCGTCTCAAAAAAAAAAAAAGTGGGGCGGGGTAAAGGGAGCTTGAACTCAGGAAGCCAATCTGACTCCGCATCGTGGCCCTGCTATCATAGAACGTGGTTGTTGCCTCTTGGAGCTTGTTTCCTCAGATGTGAATGGAGATGTTCTGCTCACCTTGTCACATTGTGAGGATTGAATGAGATCATGGGGGACATGCCTGGGACCGTGTGACCTCCCCCCCATGCCTGTGTATAGGTTGCTGTGTTCATAACGTGTTAGTTAATGCCTTGCACCTTGCTAGGTAGGCACTCAGTGAACAGTAACTATTTGAAATCACATGGGAAGCCTAGGCGGGCGGATTGCCTGAGCTCAGGAGTTTGTGACTAGCCTGGGCAACACGGTGAAACCCTATCTGCACTAAAATACAAAAAATTAGCCGGGCGTGGCAGTCTGTGCCTGTAGTCCCAGCTACTTAAGAGACGGGGGCTGAAAAATTGCTTGAACCCAGGAGGCAGAGGTTGCAGTGAGCCAAGATCGCGTCACTGCACTCTAGCCCGTGCAACAGAGGGAGACCGTCTCCAAAAAATAAATCCCACAGCAGAGTTCAAAAACTGGTGCAAATTAGGAATTACACCACTGTCAGAACTTTGCAAAAAGTAAGAGAAACTGGCTGGAGGTCTCATTTTGGGGTTGATGGCAAGAGATTGTGCAGTGACGGTTGCTTTCCTTCTCCCTTGGGTCTATTTGGAGATTGTAGAGGCATCAGAACTGAACTCTAGAAATCCCATAGCCAGGTCAAAGCTCCTGCCACTGCACAGAGCGGGCTTGGCACATGGGAGCTTGTGGGTGAAGGGGGTGTCTAGAGGGAGAAACTTCAGGAAGAGAGCCGGGTCCTGACTCCCTTGGAACATGCCAGTGCCCTCCCCACATTCACCCTGTGTGTGCCAGGGAGTGCCCACCAGCCTCAGGCCTCAGGATGGACCCCAGTTGAAATCCTGGGCAGCACCGCACCAGCACCTTGGGGCCTCTGCATTTTTTTTTTTTTTTTTTTTTTTTGGTTGGTGGGGGTGGAGTCTCACTCTGTCACCCAGGCTAGAGTGCAGTGGTATGATCTCGACTCACTGCAACCTCTGCTCCCTGGTTCAAGCGATTCTCCTGCCTCAGCCTCCAGAGCAGCTGGGATTACAGGCGCCTGCCACCAAACCCGGCTAATTTTTGTATTTTTAGTAGAGACTGGTTTCACATGTTGGCCAGGCTGGTCTTGAACTCCCGACCTCAGGTGATCTGCCCGCCTCAGCCTCCCAGAGTGCTGGGATTACAGGTGCGCACCACCATGCCCAGCTGATTTTTGTATTTTTAGTAGAGGTGGCGTTTCACCATATTGGTCAGGCTGGGGTCTCAAATTCCCGACCTCACGTGATCCGCTAGCCTCGGCCTCCCAAAGTGCTGGGATTATAGGCGTGAGTTACTGCGGCTGGCCTAAGACCTCTCTGCTTTGATGTCACCATTGCAGCTGGGCCCATGCCCTTCACCGAGGGGTGGGCCACCTTCTAACTCGTAGGTGTCGGGGATGTGGCCCTGTCTGCCCCTTTCTGTAGGTTCTCCTGGAACTTAGCTCGGGCCCCACCCCTAGTGCTCAGTAAGGGTTTGTAGACACCTGCCTGACTTCCTGGCAGTCCCTTGGGCTCTGCTGAGGACCTCAGCCACGTAGATTCCGGTCGAGGCCCCACACGTCACCTGACATTTGCAGGGCACGTCACGCTTCACAGAGCTCTTCTCACAGCAGACCTGTGAGGTAGATGATGTTTCCCCAGTTCACAGTTCATGAAACAGACCGTTGTCATGGGAGGTGTGTCACAGTCACACAGCTAACTGGCAGCAGAGCCAGCCCCAGTCCTCTGCTCTCCGGTTTTTCTGTGCGCCTCATCCTTGAATAAAGGTTTGAAGGCCGGGCGCAGTGGCTCACACCTGTAATCCCAGCACTTTGGGAGGCCGAGGTGGGCAGATCACTTGAGGTCAGGAGTTTGAGACCAGCCTAAGCAACACAGTGAAACCCTGCCTCTACTAAAAATACAAAATTAGCTGGGCTTGGTGTTATGTGCCTATAATCCCAGCTACTTGGGAGATTGAGGCAGGAGAGTCACTTGAACCCAGGAGGCAGAGGTTGCAGTGAGCTGAAATTGCATCACTGCACTCCAGCCTGGGTGACAGACTCCATCTCAAAAAAGGGGGTTTGGGCATCTCCACTGGGCAAGCCCTGAGCTGGAATACAGAAGGTGGAGACAGCCCATGTACCCCAGAAAGCAGCAGTCTGCAAGCCATGGTTCCTGCCTCGGGATGAGACCACTAGAACACTTGAGCATCGTGAGAGGGCAGGGGGTGGCAGGATAGGCCAAGGGCAGAGGCCCTTAGCGTGGGAGCAGAGTGGTGCAGGCACTGGCCCTAAGCAGGCCTTCCCTGGCAGCAAGAAGGCCCTTGGGCACTTGGTCGGGGAAGCCAGCCTCTGTGCTGGAGGAGGGGTGGCTCCAGGGCAGAGGGAAGAGGCTAGAGGTGAACCTTCACATTGGTCCCTGAAGGGATGGGCAGTAGCAGCAGAGGCCCGGAAGGCCAGCCTTCCCAGAGAGTGACCTTGTCTTTGGCCCTTCTGTCCTTGTCCAGAAAGGGTGTCTTTGCAGGGTAACTGGAGGATAGAGTAGGTCTTTGCGGGGGCTGGTGGAATGGGGGTCAAAGCAGGGGAGGAATGCAGTGTGGACGCAGCCTGCCTGCTCTTCTGGGTTGTCACTTTTTGCTGGCGACCAGGAGGAGAGGCCTTTCCCCACCCCCCTCCCCCCAGGCCTGCATGGGGCCCCTCTCTCAGGTCCCTGTGCCACATTTTCCTTGCCACCTGGTACCATTTAACAAGAGAAGTGGCATTGCATTCTCCAGCCAAGGGTCTGGGAACCTTCCAAGCACTGGGGAACACAATGCTGTCACTGCCGCCAGCTCCCAGCTGAGCTTGGCAGGGGCCCTGGAAGCAAGAGGCCTCCCCTCTAGAGTTGGGGGCTGGCCTGCCCCTGCCTCACAGCAGAGCTGAGCCACACTTAAATGGCAGGCAGGTGCCCTCAGACCTGCTGTCCCTGGAAGGCGGGGGATGGGTGGCCAGAGAGTGGGGTTGCTTCGTGCCATCTGGAGACCCAGTGACATTGTCCAGGAGACAGTTTGGCTGAGGGAAGATCAGTGTGTGCCGGAATTGGTGCTTGGTACTGAGGTGAGGTGGAGGGAGGTGGGAGAGGCTGGGCTTGGCTGCTTGCTTGGTGGGGTGACCTCAGGCAGGTCACTCACCCTCGGCAAGCCTCAGTTCGTCAGCTGTAGCATGCCGCCAGGTTAACTGATGCCTTTCTTCCTAGCTGGTTGAGGACTGGCAATGAAGACGCCACTATTTTATGTATTTATTTAGAGATGGGGTCTTGCTATGGTGCCCAGACTGGTCTCAAACTCCTGGCCTGAAGCCCATTATTTTGAACATAAAGCTTTAAGCAAATGTCACATGTCTCAGGGTGGCCATGGTCATGACGTGGTCACATTGGAGGACGTTGTTGAAGGCAGGCAAGAACCCCCTACAAGAATTCCCAGCCTACAGGCTGGCAGTGGGGGGCTGAGGCTCCTGGAGGTGGCGCCTCTTCAGCTGGGCCTGGAAGCTGCCTCATCCATGCTCCTATAAGCCGGAAGGAAGGTGGTGTTTGGGCCCCACTCTTAGAGGAGTAGAGCTTACACGGGGTCACGCACTCATTTGTCCCCCTCAGTCCACCTGACTGAGAAGTCCTTGGGACCCCGGAGAGTTCACATTCTCCATGGCCAGTGGTCCAGGCCTGAGTGTCCTGGCCCCAATCTGATGGTGTTCCCATCCCTGCCAAGGAGGCAGGACCTTCCTAGCAAGGAGGGGCTCTACAGCCTGGGCCCCGTGTCTCCTGCACCCCCGGTGAGCAGAGGCAGGAGCAGCCCGGCTGCAGAGGGGAAGTGCTGCAGTGGGAACAGGCCCAGCCTCTGGGTCCCATCGACTTGGGGTCTGTGGCCGATCTGCAGTGTGACTTGGGGCAGCCCACTTCCCTCTCCAAGCCTCACTGCCTGCCCCTGTTTCAGGTCTTGTGAGGCTTGGAGAGAAACTGAAGAGCCTGACTCCCTGCCAGCCCTTTCACCCTCCACAGACAGTGGCTCAGTGCAGGCTGGCAGGCTGGTGGGCGAGGAGAGCCAGGGGGTTCTTGAGACAAGGCCCTGTTACAGTTGTCCCCCAACCCACACACACCAGGGGTGCTGGGCCAGGCCTGCTGGCAGGGCTGGAGCACAAAGGGACCTTTTCTGGAAGGTTCTGTTGGATTAGCCCCTTCCCTCTAGTGTCCCCTGGGGCCAGAAGGACACAGGCAGAGTCTCTGTGACAAAGTCTCACACTTGGGGGCGGAGGGAGACAGTGGGGTGGGCTGCCAGGTCATGTACCCTAAGTCTGCGGGTCCCACCTGAGTATGGTGCTGTGGACCGGGGGCTGCTGAGGGCAGCTCCGGGGGGGAGAGTGGGTGGGTACTTCCCAGAGCCCCAGACCTGCACAGGAGGCAGCCTTCCCCGGACCGCCCTCTTCCATCAAAGGAGATGCCAGCTGTGCTTGGAGCCCCTGCGAGCTGGCCAGGCCCAAGGGGTCCCCCAGCCCTCCTCCTCCAGTATGCTTGGCCGGCCTCCCTGTGAGGACACAGACCCCTGGGCCTCACTCCCACCCCCCTCCCTGCCGCTGTCCACACACAGGAAGAGGACACACTGGTGTGTAGAGTGTGGCAGGCTCAGGGGCTGCCTGGCGGCCCCTTTGTTCTCTAGCCTGCTTTCCCTCTTTGTAAAGTGGGACCAGTCGTGCCAGCCCCACACAGGGCTGCGGGAGGAGCCGGCTGGGTAGGAAGATGCTTTGTGCACCGCCCTTTTCCTAGTCACTGGGCCTTGTCTGCTTCCCTGCCCCAGACATCCTTGGGGATCGCTCCGCCCTGTCCTCTGTTCTGAGGTCGCCATCCCCCAGGCCGCCTCTGACTGCCCTGTTACCCTCGAGCACCCCGCCCTTCTGACTTTTTCTCCCCAGCACTCCTTACCTCCCCACCCACTATGCTGTGTCCCGTTTGGCTTTCCTTTCTGCTTCCCTGCTATTTCCCCAGAACCCAAAACAGCTCCTGGTGCCTGGTAGGTGCTGAGTGAGTGAGTGGCGAGTGACAGGGAGGCATCTGCACAGGAGTCAGCCTGTGCGTTCACAAGGGTCTTCCTGTGTGGTACCCTGAATAAGGCCTGGGAGGTTGGCCCTGGGGCCCCCTGCTCCTCTCCCCCCTGCCCACCCTGGCCTTACAGTCTCCTCCACTTCACACACCTGGCCCCCAAGAGGTGGGGGCTCCGCTGTTTGTGGCTAAGGGGCTGTAGTCTGCTCTCTGGTCTCACATGGAGGGCCCATGTCCTCTACCCCGGGCCCATGCTGAGAGTGGCTGGGGTGCCCTGGCCAGACTCCTGCCCACAGTGCAGGAGCGTGTGTGTGTGTGTGTGTGTGTGCGCACTTGTGCATGGAGTGGGGGGCTGGAGGAGAGGCAGCTCCGGCCCATGAAGACCCAGGCAAGGATCGGTGACTGCATCATGGAAGGGCATGACCTGCACTCCCCTGGTGTGGGTTCAGGGAGGAACAGGACCAGGGGACTCCCAGGGCTCTGCCTCTGGGTCACACTGCTCTGGCCTCACCAGGACTTTGTACTGATTCCCTGGCCACTCCTGCCCCTCTCCCAGTGAACCGAGGCTCACGACACTGCATCCTTTCCCCTGTCCCCAGCAAGAGGTACTTGGTAGCATTGTCGTTGTTTGTGGGGGCTTTTAAATACAGAAGGGAAAGGAAATAACCACAAGGGGTGGTCCTGGTGGTGTCATGAGACAAGATGGAGCCAAGAGAGCTGACTCGAAGCCCTGCAGGCCCAACCCAGCCAGCAGAGCCATCTCCACGGCCGACCCCATTCCTGGAACACGGGAAAAGCTGGTTCTGTATACAGCTACACAAGGGGGCAAAGGCACAGGACGAGGCAGTGAAGAAAGGCTCCCAAGGGAAAACAGAGACTCCCTCTGGGGACCGTGGGGAAACGCCCTTTGTCACTCATAGACTTCTGTATTGTTTGCAGGTTTTTCCTGAGCACATGTTTAGGTACTACTGCATAATTATAACGAAAACTGATTTTGAAGTACAGAGTACATCCCAGGCCCAGAGCAGTTTCACATCCAGATCTGGGGGACTGGGCCTCTCTGTCCCCAAGGACTGCTCCCCGTGACACTGTGCTTGTCCCATCCCCAGAGTGCCCTCATGTTCCCCAACCCTGTCCCCGAAGCATGCAGGGCCCACGCCACGCTTCACAGTCAGGTGGACTCAGATCCCCTGTAGGCCCCTCCCACCTGCTGGCTCATCTCGAGAAGGCCCTTGCCCCTCAGAGCCTGTTTTCTCATCTGGAAAATGTCCTAATAGTACTTGCATCAGACCCTTTGTGAGGGTGTTTGCAGGAGAACTGGGGACACAAAAATCGACAGAAACCCCCTTCTCTCCGAAGACCCCAAACTATCTTGTTATTTTATTTATTTTTTCTGAGATGGGGTCTCGCTCTGTCAGCCAGGCTGGAGTGCAGTGGCACAACCTCAGCTCACTGTAACCTCTGCCTTCTGGGTTCAAACAATTCTTCCTGCCTCAGCCTCCCGAGTAGCTGGGATTACAGGCGCCCCTTACAACACCCGGCTAATTTTTTTTTCTTTTTCTTTTTTTTAATTTCTTGGAGAGACAGGGTTTCACCATGTTGACCAGGCTGGTCTCAAACTCCTGACTTCTGGTGGTCCACCCACCTCAGTCTCCCAAAGTATTGGGATTACAGGCATGAGCC
>NC_045452.1:23700716-23801499 GCF_002776525.5 Piliocolobus tephrosceles | reverse complement strand
TGGGTTTACGCCATTCTCCTGCCTCAGCCTCCCAAGTAGCTGGGACGCCCCTGCCACCTCGCCCGGCTAGTTTTTTTGTTTTTTGTTTTTTTTTAGTAGAGATGGGGTGTCACTGTGTTAGCCAGGATGGTCTCGATCTCCTGACCTCGTGATCCGCCTGTCTCGGCCTCCCAAAGTGCTGGGATTACAGGCTTGAGCCACCGCACCCGACCCCAAATTATCTTTTTAAAAAGAGTATACAGTGAATTAAAAGTAGAGTATGGTGGCCGGGTGTGGTGGCTCATTCCTGTAATCCCAGCACTTTGGGAGGCCGAGGCACACAGGTCGCTTGAGACCAGGAGTTCGAGACCAGCCTGGCCAATAGAGAGGCTCACCAGTAGAGATGGTGAAGCCCTGTCTCTACTAAAATGCAAAAATTAGCTGGGCGTGGTGGCACGTGCCTGTTGTCCCAACTACTCAGGTGGCTGAGGCACAAGAATCGCTTGAACCCGGGAGGTGGAGGTTGCAGTGAGCCGAGATCGTGCCATTGCACTCCAGCCTGGCAACAGAGCAAGACTACATCTCAAAAAAAAAAAAAAGACTTGAATAAAGAAATTAGGCCTGGGGTGGTGGCTCATGCCTGTAATCCCAGCACTTTGGGAGGCCAAAGTTGGCAGATCAACTGAGATCAGGAGTTCGAGACCAGTCTCCCCAACATGGCGAAACCCTAACTCTACTAAAAATACAAAAAATTAGCCAGGCATGGTGGCAGGTGCCTGTAATCCCACGTACTCAGGAGGCTGAGGCAGGAGAATCGCTTGAACCTGGGAGTTGGATGTTGCAGTGAGCCGAGATCGCACCACTGCATTCTAGCCTGGGCGACAAGAATGAAACTGTCTCAAAAAAAAAAAGAAAAGAGGCCAGGTGTGGTGGCTGATGCCTGTAAACCCAGCACTTTGGTAGGCCAAGGTGGACGGGTCACTTGAGGTCAGGAGTTCAAGACCAGCCTGGCTAGCATGATGAAACCCCATTTCTACTAAAAATACAAAAAAAAAATTAGCCAGGCATGGTGGCGCATGCCTGTAATCCCAGCTACTCGGGAGGCTGAAGCAGGAGAATGGCTTGAACCCAGGAGGCAGAGGCTGCAGTGAGCCGAGATCACGCCACTGCACTCCAGCCTGGGCGACAGAGCCAGACTCTGTCTCAAAAGAAAGAAAAAAAAAAGCTATGGGGGAAAAAAGAATACATTGGGGAGTAAACTAATTCCCTACATTGGTCTGACTGTGAATTCCTCTTAACTGTTTTGTCATCCAAGCAGCGACACAGGGCCTGCTGCAGCCCCCACCCCATTTAGCAGGCCCAAGTAGAAAGGTTCATGTGAGGCCAGGCACCTGCACGCAACACAGACACGAATCCTGCAGGCCTTTTGTCCCGGCACCTGGCCCAGCACATAGGGAGCGCCCAGCAAACATCTGTGTCACATGAGTGGGTGTCTCATTTGCGTCTGCTGCTCTTAGCAGTTGGCCTCCCTCTCTGGCCAAGGTGAGGGACCCTGGAACTCTGACAGTGGGTTCTAGCCCTCCCAGTCTCTCTGGCCCTGAGAGCAGCCTCCTCCAGTCTCTGCTGGGGGTCAGAGTAGCCAGCGCTTCCGCTGTGAAATGCAGACCTGGGGCAGGCGGGCTCCCTCCTCCTAACTCCTGTAAATTCTCCTGACTCTGGCCTCACTGAGCCACCCTCTCCAGGGACAGGTTCCCTGTTCCTGGGTTCCCACAAGCCTCAGCCTGCCAACATGGCTGGCACAAGGGCTAAATGAGCTGCTGGTACTCAGGTCTCTGCAGCCCTCACTAATGGGTAACGGCAGCACCAGCAGGGATGGATGTGCGTGTGGGTGGCAGGGTTATGGCTCAGTCTTCTGGCTCTGTCCCCACTCCTCTGCCCCACAAAGAGGCCTTCCCTGCCCTGGCTCCCCTCCAGGCTCCTGTCCCCCATCCCCGTACCGTACACCCACGCTCACCCACACCTGCCCCCACGCCCACATCACCATACACCCACGCTCACCCACACCTGCCCCCAGCCCCACTTCTCCTTTGCAGCTCCCCTCCGCCCACACCTTCCTGCCTGGGAGCTGCTGGCCCATGTGCAGGGGATAGGGAGGGTGGGCCAGTGCCCACCAGTCAGGGCTGGCTGACTGGGGTTCTTTGTGAACTTTCAGGGTCTCCCAAGCTGGAAACCTGGGGGCCAGCCTTGTTCCCCTCACTCCATGGCCAGCCGCTGCATCATCCCCTGCCCTGGGCCACCGGTCCTGGATGTGGGCCACAGTGCCAGAGAGAGGGTCCCTTAGAGTTATAGCTCAGAATCTCTCCCCTACCCAGACACCCCCAGGTTCTGCACTGCCCAGGGCCTGGTGCCCTGCCCATCTGCAACCCAGGTGCTCCCTCCATCCCAGCATCCCCTGTGGCAGTGGCCATGCCTGCCACCAGAGCAGCTCAGGCTCCCCCTTCATCTCTCCAAGTCTTAGCCCCTGCTGCCCTCTGCGTGGAGTGTTTGCCTACCCCTCGCTGCTGCTCAGGGTCTCCCTCTGCCCTCAAGCTCCCCTCCCCAGCCCCTGAGTTTCTCCTCTCACTGTGCTCCCCCAGCCCTGAGTGCTTAGGGGTCTGGGTGGCACGCATGGCATTTAACCCCATGCTCCCTGCTGAGCCCTGAGCTCCCAGAGGCCCCTCCAGCCCTGGCCCTGGGGAGGGTGTAGCATGTGACCAGGAGGGCTGAGGGGGCTTGTGTGTGCTTCTGAGACTCAGTCTGAGACACGGGTGACAGACAGTTGGGGACCCCAAACACTGGAGAGCAGAGATAGACAGGAGAGACCCGCAGTGAGACACAGAGGTAGCAGGAGAGGACACACAGCCCTGGAGAAAAGGAGCCAGTGTGGGCAGGCTTCCCTCCACTGCAGTCACAGGTCCCTTGCTCATAGGCAGATCTTCCTGGGCGCTCCCTGCGCAAAGCCCCGGTGGCTCCCTCGTGTCCCCCAGCCACAGTCCAAGCTCCCTAATGTGCTAGATAAGGCCCCAGTCCAGCCCTTTGGTCCCAGCACTCCCTGGATTTCCTGTTTGGGCCTCCAAGCATTTGCTCCCCTTTGGCCTTCACCCCCATCTGTTCCCTAGACCTCACTCCATCTGGCAAACACTTCACCATCACCCCCTCCATGAAGCCTCCAGCCCACCTTCCAGGATGACATGAGCTGGTACCCTTGCCGCGAGGCTGTCTTCCCCCATCAGCACAAGTGTGAGATTCCCTTGGGGCAGACCCACATGCTACTTGGCCCTGGTACAAGTGTCTGATGTCAGGCTGGGCACTGTGGCTCACACCTGTAATCCCAGCACTTTGGGAGGCCAAGGAGGGTGGATCACCTGAGGTCAGGAGTTCGAGACCAGTCTGGCCAAATGGTGAAACCCCGTCTCTGTTAAAAATACAAAAATTAGCCAGGCGTGGTGACGCATGCCTGTAATCCCAGCTACTTGGGAGGCTGAGGCAGGAGAATCACTTGAATTTGGGAGGCAGAGGGTGCAGTGAGCCGAGATTGCATCACTGTACATACAGAGCCAGACTCCGTTTCCAAAAAAAAAAAAAAAAAAAAAGCAGGTGTCTGATGTCCCCAACTGGCTCTGTCCAGGAAGGGCAGGAGGACTCCCTAAAGGAGGAGACAAGTGGGGTGGGGGAGATGGCAGGGGAGCATCCGAGGTCACGGAGCGGCCTTGGCTAGAGGGAGCAGAGGAACCACTCAGGGTCTATGTCCTGGCTGCGGGGCCCATCCCCCTCCCTACCCAAGAGGAGGCTCTGGTCTGCC
Source organism: Piliocolobus tephrosceles (assembly GCF_002776525.5). Classification (NCBI taxonomy): domain Eukaryota; kingdom Metazoa; phylum Chordata; class Mammalia; order Primates; family Cercopithecidae; genus Piliocolobus; species Piliocolobus tephrosceles. Next base: position 23,797,679 of record NC_045452.1, on the reverse strand, counting down.
CCCAGACAGCCCCAGCACCCAGCAGAGGGCCCACCCAGGCGGTGCTGGTTGAGTGACGGAATTGCCTGGAGCGGTGGCTCACGCCTATAATCCCAGCACTTTGGGAGGCCGAGGCGGGTGGATCACGAGGTCAGGAGTTCAAAACCAGCCTGGCCAAGATGGTGAAACCCCATCTCTACTAAAAATACAAAAATTAGCCGGGCATGGCGGTGGGCGCCTACAATCCCAGCTACTCAGGAGGCTGACGCAGATAATTGCTTGAACCTGGGAAGCCGAGCTTGCAGTGAGCCGAGATCGCACCATTGCACTCCAGCCTGGGCGACAGAGCGAGACTCCGTCTCAAAAAAAAAAAAGAAACAAAGAAAGGGGGGCCCCAGGAGAGCTCGGTCCCACCCAGCAGGCGGGGGCAGGGCAGGGCAGAGTGCTCCCCCCGCCCCCCGCTTCCTCCCTGAGGGCCCCGGAGGCCCACTCAGCCTCAGTCCCCACGGCTTGTGCGGAGGCGCCCGCACCATGAAGCGAGGGCCCCGGAGCCTGCGGGGCAGGGACGCGCCAGCCCCCACGCCCTGCGTCCCGGCCGAGTGCTTCGACCTGCTGGTCCGCCACTGCGTGGCCTGCGGGCTCCTGCGCACGCCGCGGCCGAAACCGGGTAAGGAGGACCCACCGGGCGCGCGGCGCCGGCAGCCGCGGGGAGGACGGGGCCCCGACCGCCAGGGCGAAGGCAGAGCCCCGACTTCCGGGGGCGCCGAGGGCTGAAAGGACCCTGTGGGCAGGGCCTGGAGGGGCCCGCTATCACCGCTCGGCCCTCACCGCCGCCTCTCTCCCTCCCCTTGTCCACTGCCCCCCCCCCCCGGCTGTCCCTCCCCTCCCCGGCCAGCCTCGCCCCCCTCCTCCCCACCCCGTCCCCGCTCCTCCCTCCCCTCGGCCCCCTGCCCTCCCTCCCTCTCCCCTCCCGCAGCAGCCCCTGCCAGCAGCTCTGCGCCCAGGACCGCGCTGCAGCCGCAGGAGTCGGTGGGCGCGGGGGCCGGCGAGGCGGCGCTGTCCCTGCCCGGGCTGCTCTTCGGCGCCCCCGCGCTGCTGGGCCTGGCACTGGTCCTGGCGCTGGTCCTGTTGGGCCTGGTGAGCTGGAGGCGACGACAGCGGCGGCTTCGCGGCGCGTCCTTCGCAGAGGCCCCCGACGGAGGCAAGGACAAGGACGGTGAGTTCCGTATGTAGGGGAACCAGTCCGAGCGGGGCGCAGGGGTTGGGGTGTCGGGACGCCCCAGGGGGTGATGCATGGCCCCTGGGGGGAGAGAAGGGCTTTAAGGGGAAACGGAGACAGAGAGCGGAAAAGAGTTTGCTCTGAGGAGCTCAGGCTGAGGACGGAGACATAGTCCTGCCCCTGAGACCGTGGTCGGAGCCAGGAACAGCTCTGCCCTGCCAGACCCCAGTGTGAGGAAGAGACAGTTGGCTGGAAGGGGGCCCCGTCTGAAGGAGGAGCCTGTCCTGCCCTTTGGGAGTCTAACGGAGCTTGGTTCCCCCACAAATCCCTGCAGGGTTTGCCAGACTGAGCCCCAGCTCCCCAACTCCCTGCCCTGCCAGCTCCCCAGTGGCCAGGCCTCTGGACTCAGGGTCAGCCGTGTGCCACCCCTCCCCACCCTGCAGTGGGCTTCATTTGATGGAGTACTGCCCCTCCAGAGGAGTCCTCTAGGGGAGGGAGGGAAGGCTGTGACCCAGTACCGAGCCTTTATCCCCTCTGCCCTGCCCCAGAGCCCCTGGACAAGGTCATCATTCTGTCTCCGGGAATCTCTGATGCCGCAGCTCCTGCCTGGCCTCCTCTGGGGGAAGACCCAGGAACCACCCCACCTGGCCACAGTGTCCCTGTGCCAGCCACAGAGCTGGGCTCCACTGAACTGGTGACCACCAAGACGGCCGGCCCTGAGCAACAATAGCAGGGAGCTGGCAGGAGGTGGCCCCTGCCCTCCCTCTGGACCCCCGCCAGGGGCTTGGAAATCAAATTTAGCTCTTCACTCCAGCACGCACATGCCCTCTTTCTGGGACCAGGCTAACCCTGCAGAAACACAGACACTACAGACCACAGTGTTCAGCCCCCATGGAGTTTGGTGTGCTCGCCTTTGGCTTCAGACCACACCATCTTTGACAGCCCTTGAAGGTGGTAGAGCCCAGCTCCTGTTCCTGTGCCTTCAAAAGGCTGGGGCGCTATGAGTAAGAGACCGCTTTTAAAATGGGGAAGGCACCATCAAGCCAAAATGAATCTGAAAAAGGACCAAGTGGGAGGATGCCTAATTTGTAGCTGGGTGGTTTTTTGTGTTTGTTTGATTTTTTAATTTTTTTTTTTTTTTTTTGAGACGGAGTCTTGCTCTATCCCCCGGGCTGGAGTGCAGTGGCTGGATCTCAGCTCACTGCAAGCTCCGCCTCCCGGGTTCATGCCATTCTCCTGCCTCAGCCTCCCGAGTAGCTGGGACTACAGACGCCCGCCACCTCGCCCAGCTAGTTTTTTGTATTTTTAGTAGAGACGGGGTTTCACCGTGTTAGCCAGGATGGTCTCGATCTCCTGACCTCGTGATCCGCCTGTCTCGGCCTCCCAAAGTGCTGGGATTACAGGCTTGAGCCACCGTGCCCGGCTGATTTTTTAATTTTTTTTATTTTTTGAGACGAGTCTTGCTCTGTCGCCAGGCTGGAGTGCAGTGGCGCGATCTCACCTCACTGAAACCTCTGACTCCTTGGTTCAAGTGATTCTCCTGCCTCAACCTCCTGAATAGCTGGGATTACAGGCACGCACCACCACAGCCAGCTAATTTTTGTATTTTTAGTAGAGACGGGATTTCACCACGTTGGCCAGGATGGTCTCGATTTCCTGACCTCGTGATTCGCCCTCCTCGTCCTCCCAAAGTGCTGGGATTACAGGCATGAGCCACCGCACCTGGTCTTGTTTTGTTTTTTGTTTTTGTTTTTTTTTTTTTTTTGAGACACGTTCTTGCTGTATCACCCAGGCTGGAGTGCAATGATGGGTCCCCAGTACATTGCAGCCTGGGCTCAAGCCATCTTTCTGCTTCAGCCTCCTGAGTAGCTGGGACTACAGGTGCTCCACCTTGCCCAGCTAATCTTTTTTTTTTTTTTTTTTTTTTTAAAGACAGGGTCTGGATATGTTGCCCAGGCCAGTCTCAAACTCCTGGCCTCAGGCAGTCCTCCCCAAAGGGCTGGGATTATAGGCATGAGGCACTGGGCCTGGCCTCTATTTCTTTAATACCTGCCCTCAGAGCCGTCCTGCTTTTAAACTGATGCAAATGGCAGCAGTGCATCATCAATTCATGGATTTTGCTTGCTTTGGGATTTAGTACAAGATTATTTTAAGAAATAACAAAGGAGAAAAGATTGAACTGGATTTTGCTGATTCTCAGGTATCTGTATCCCAGGGTCAACCCTGAGATTGGCCCAATCTACCAGAACCTAAGATGCCATTTTGACCCCAGGGGTAGCTTCTAGAGCCACAAGCCTGCATTTGAGAGGAGATGCGCAGCCTCCAGGGCTGGACTCCAAACTCAAGCTGAAGGAACATGTTGGCAGGCAGCTCTCTCAGGGTCCACCTGAGGTCCCAGCTGCTCCAAGACACAGCACGTTCAGCCATATACACGGAAGGGCTCAGCCATATACACGGAAGGGCTGGGACCTACAAGAGTCTCCTTTGTGTAGAGGCCAGGGCAGGCCTGTGACCTTGAACCAGGTGGACATGAGGTTCCTGGAACTCCCTTCTCTCTCTGGCTTGTTCCCCTGCAGCACTGCCCCCCAGTGCTGGGCTCATTTGGCCATCCTGTGCCAGTCCCCTGGTCACCCACCGTCACAGTGGAAGCTGCTCCCTCCTCTTACAGCCCCAAGCTTTTCCTTGTTCTGGGGCCTGGGGACAAGACTGTCTCTTTCCACTCCTGGATGACACTGTGCACTCCCAGTCAGCCGCCTCCTGCCTGCCCTCCTGCACAGGGTTCGAACCTCCTGAGCTGGACTCCACCCTGGGCAGCTTCCTTGGAACTTGTTGCAGCTTAGCATCTTTGGAAGGGAGCACTGGACTAAGAGTCAAAAGGTGGAGTTCTGGGCACTGTCTTTCCACTCTTGGACCCTGGGCATGTTCTGTTCCATGCATCAGATGTTTTCTGCCTGCTTCCCCCTGAACCGCCACTAGAGCTGCCTGTAGACCCCTGCTTCTCCTGCCCCTCCTATCCTTTGCCAGGCCTCTGGACTCAGTGCTTCCTGTCCCAAGGACCTGTTGTGTGCCCAGCTCAGAAGACAGTGGCCACTCACATCCAGGTCTCTGCCTGGCTACTTGCTCCGTGAACCCATCTCAGATGCCCCTGCCCCCAGGGAGCCAGGTGACAGGGTGAGGTCAAGTGACAAGCAGTAGGTATGGGAGAGGGTTGGTGGGGTCAGGCCCACATGGGCCCAGCCATCCACTCCCCTTCCATCTGGGGTTGGGGGAGTCTGAGCTGCTCCTGGCCACCCTGCCTCCCACCCCATCTTCTCCTGGACACCCCATCTCCCACCCCATCTTTTGCTAAGCTAGGGTTAGCTCAGCAGGTGAAAACCCCGAGGGTGGGTGAAACCCCTCTGGGGCCCAGACATGCAAACCTTGGGCATCTCTCTGGCCCCGCCAGCCGGTAGGAAGTTTCCCCTGAGTTCTTAGTTTTTTCTTCTGACAAATGAGCGGTTGGATGCAAGGTTCTCCTCCCAGCCTGTGGTCCCCAGAGAAGGACAGGAAAGAACCTTAGATAATTCTCCTATGCATCTCACAGATGAGGAAACTGAAACCCAGAGCCGCCACATCGATCCCTCATTTGATCTTTATAAGAGCACCTGGAGGGGGAGGGTGGGGTGTTGGTGTTTGCTTACATTTTTTTGAATAAAAAAATGAAGATAGGCATTTTGTAGACAATCTGGAAGTTCTGGACCGGAATCCATGATGTAGTCAGGGAAGACATGACCCGTGTCCAGTAACCCCAGGCCTCGAGTGTGTGGTGTATTTTTCTACATAATTGTAATCATTCTATACACACAAATTCATGTCTTGACCATCATGTTAATATTTGGTAAGTTTTTCTCTCTTTAAATACTTCACAATAAAGTTTTCAACATGGTAAGGTTTTCCACCCGGGCATTTGGATACTTTGGTTTTTGCTGTTGTGGCCAAGATGGCCTCCTTCCACATGGTCATGTTCAGGGGTCTCTGTTTCCCAGCACAGTTGTTGTGCCAAAGGCCTTGACCTTTTTTTTTTTTTTTTTTTTTTGGGACAGAGTTTTACTCTTGTTGCCCAGGCTAGAGTGCAGTGGTGCAATCTCAGCCCACTGCAACCTCCACCTCCTGGGTTCAAGTGATTCTCCTGCCTCAGCCTCCTAAGTAGCTGGGATTACAGGCATGCAGTACCACACCCTGCTGATTTTATACTTTTAGTACGGACAGGGTTTCTCCATGTTGGCCAGGCTGGTCTCGAACTTCTGACCTCAGGTGATCCGCCTGCCTGGCCTCCCACAGTGCTGGGATGACAGGCGTGAGAACCGCGCCCATCCGGCCAGGCTTGACCTTTTTTTTTTTGAGACGGAGTCTGGGCTCTGTCGCAGGCTTGACCTTTTTAAAGGTCCCTGTTGGTCCATTTTTTCTCCTGCAAATCTAGACCATTTCACATCATCCAGCAGTGATTATATGGTCCAGTTTGCAGATAGGAAAAGAGAGGCCCTATGAGGTAACGGGATCCTGCCCAAGATACAACAGGTGGGTGACGGAGCTGGGCGAACCCTGGGTTCCCGCGCCTGGCCGGCATGCCTGCCCAGCAGAAGGTCATTGCCCTGGACACCCTCCCTGGGAGCGGAGAATTCCGGGACTGAGGCCAGGCCGCACCCCTTGGTTTCATCACTACTCAGATTTTCTCCCTATCTGATCTCTGTTTTTGGTCAGAGTGATCCCAGACAGACTCTGGAAGGGCCGTTTTCAGGGTAGGAACTGAAGGAAAAGGCCCCTCTCCGAGCCTGTGTTTCCGGCCAGCTTTTCCTGAAGGAGGGTCTGATTTCAACCAGGTCCCCAGGACCCTGGCCGGTGGGGGCAGGGCTGGCTGAAGTCTCGCTTCCTCCTGGGGCTTCCTGCAGGCCCCTTTCACTTCCTGCCTGGTAGCCGGAGGCTGGGGGCTCCGGGAGGGGTTGAGCCCAGCTGGTGAGGCCAGGGAGGAAGGCCCCTCGCCTTCGTTTCAGCAGGGATGGCTCAACACGGCACTATCTCTACAAGCTGGTAGCACCTCCCTGGGCCTCAACTTTCTGCAAAATGGGGCTCTTGAGGGCCACCCAGCTGTCCTTGAAGATTAAAGAGGTCATGTGGCATGTAGGGACAGAGGGACCCCTGCCAGGGCCAGGGAACACACCCAGCAGGGAGGTGTGAGCAGGCCTAGTTCTGCCCTCATGACCCCAGGAGCGGGGGAGAGAGAATGGGGGTGCGGTAGAAACGACTGCCCCAAATAGCGGAATAGCGGGCAGAGTCGGGGAGCAACCGGGACCCTACTGGGGTCCCGGGACCCAGGGGAACCTTGGCATCTCTCCACTCCCTAGACTGCGGATAATCTAGGATCCAGGCCCGAATCCAGGGACTTCGGGACGGGTGAGTCTCTGAGCGGCTCCTGCAGTCAGCCCCGGCCACCACCGGCCCCCGGCGATTTGGGCTTGGGGCGGGGACTGGGGGGGTGCGGCCGAGGGGCGGGGTCAAGAAGAGAGGCGGGTCTGAGGGACCCCAAGTCTCAAGGTGGTCGGAAAGGGGCGGGGCCAGAGGCATGCCGAAGGGGTGGGGTCAAGGCCAAGGGGCGAGGAAAAAGCGTGGGACCGGATAAGGGGCAGGACCAAGGCCAAGGGCACCTGCTTCGGGCTCCCGACCTCTGCGCCCTCGGGAGTCCGTGTCCTCAGGCGCATCCCGAGCCCTGGGGGCCTGGATGCGGTCCACGGCCCCGACTGAAGGGCGAAGCCTCGGCCCGAAACTGCGACCCAGGAGCAGGGGGACTGGCGGGGAGAGCGCACCTGTCCCCGTGCACGCGCTGTGGCCTCCGCGGAGCTCTGTCCTGTCTTGGTTCCCGCGCTAAGGTCTCGGTGTCCGCTACGGATTCGCACGTACACTGAGGGCTTTGGAGGGTCCTGAAGGGGGAGCCCGTGGGAGTGTTCAGGCAGAGGGACTACCTGTGACAGCTAAAGTGCTGATCCTGAGGCACGGCGGTGTGCGGGCCGGGGACACGGTGTCGGGGGCATCAGGACGGGGGTGCCGAGCCCCAGCTCCCAGCCTCCCAGTCCCGCCGCTCCCTGGCGACCTCAGGAGCCTGGGCGCCCCTTCCCTCCCACGGGCAGCTGGAGCCTGAGTCAGAGATGCCTCGCGGGAGACAAAGGCAGCCGTGGGCCCTCCCTCCAGACCCCCTCCTGGTACCGGCATTTGCACCAGCAGGGAGCCCAGAGTCCCCCAAGAACCTCTGCTTCTTGGGTAACTGCATCATTGAGGAAATGGAAGAGTTTAGGAATGAGGCCTCGGAGGCTTGTGGGTGGCATCCGCGGTCATGGTCTTCTCAGCCTGGCTTCAGTGGGAGCTCCCACCAGGCCGCATGTACCTGGGTGTTTCCTGTCCGGGGCCCACTGCTTCTCCCTGTAACCCTGCCGAAATGCCGGTAGCCCATCTTGCAGATGACAAAACTGAGGCCTAGAAAGGTTGAATGGCCCTGGAGAGCAGGAATTCCAACCCTGTCAGCCTGGCTCCAAAATAAAGGATAAAGGCTGGGCGCAGTGGCTCGCACCTGTAATCCCAGCACTTTGGGAAGGCAAAGCCGGCCGATAACTTGAGGTCAGGAGTTCCAGAGCCACCCTGCCAACATGCTGAAACCCTGTCTCTACTAAAAATACAAAAATTAGGCCAGGCCTGGTGGCTCACGCCTGTAATCCCAGAACTTTGGGAGGCTGAGGCAGGCGGATCACCTGAGGTCAGGAGTTCGTGACCAGCCTGATCAATATGGTGAAACCCTGTCTCTACTAAAAATTACAAAAATTAGCCAGGTGTGGTGGTGGGCACCAGTAATCCTAGCTCCTCGAGAGGCTGAGGCAGGAGAATCGCTTGAATCCGGGAGGCAGAGATTGGAGTGAGCCAAGATCGAGCCACTGCATTCTAGCCTGGGTGATAGTGTGAGACTCTATCTCAAAACAAAACAAAACAAAAATTAACCAGGCATGGTGGCAGGTCCCTATAAATCCCAGCTATTCAGGAGGCTGAGGCAGGAGAATTGGTTGAATCCAGGAGGCAGAGGTTGCAGTGAGCCGAGATCACACCACTGCACTCCAGCCTGGACAACAGAGGGATACTCCATCTCAAAAATAAATAAATAAATAAAACCTAGAAAGGGCATGTGGGGCTGGAAAGGGATTCCAGGAAGAGAGGGCAGCCTGCATGTCCAGGCAGGGGGCAGGTGAGCCTGGATCAGGTGTTGGCGAGGGCCCTGTTGTGGGGTAGGAGTGCTTCCAGGGTGTGCTGAACTGGCCACAATGTGGATTGAGGGCTCATAGTGCAGGTTCTAGGCCAGACCCTGCCCTTCCTGGCTGTGTGCCAGTCACAGCAAGTCACTTCCTCTCTCTGAGTCTTGAGTTTCTCTCTAGGAAATCCCAAACCTTTCCCAGGGCTCAGCAGAGCTGGCAGACTGGTCACCAACCATCTAATATGGAGACATTGAGGCCCAGCACAAGCTGGTTGTCATGTCCACACCTCTCAGGTCCCCCGGCCTTCCCCAGCCAGAACTGAGTACCAGGTGAGGGCTAGACATGGAGGAAGGCCGTTTGTGCACAGGAGCATGCGTGTGACACACATGTGTGCACACACATGCCCGCTGTGCAGGGAGGGCCCTCAGAGTCATGCTAGCCCTGGACATGCACACTCTTGCTTTCACCCAAGCACACGCAGACACCCATACACTCGAGCTGCCAACATTGGGAGCTGGGGGCGGGGCGGGTGCCCTTCAGGAGCAGGGACTCAGCTCCTCTGCCCGCCCCGCGGGGCTCACTGCAGATGCCAGGGGTTATTTTAAGCCTGGATCAATGGATGAATTTTGGTGACACAGGCTTAGTGGTAGTGGAGGGGGGCGGGCAGAAGAGATAAGGGGTGGGTGCCCTGGAGCCTTGATGGGGTGAGAGACCCTGGGGTCCAGGGCAAAGGGGTCACTCCTCAGCTGGGCTGCTCTATCTCCAGATCCCCTCACCCAGCACATGGCCAGGCACCTGGGGCAGTGTCAGCTGAATGGGCGATCAGATCCCAGGACTCAGCCAGTCAGGGTCAGCTGGGCTCTGTGTTCGCAGCTGCCCTTTCCTGCTCCACTCACTCCCTGTGGCCAGGTGTTCCCATGGAGAGGAGAGGGTATCCAGTGCCTGGTACAGGCCCAGTAGTTGTGGTTACCTATGGCTGCTGACTGACCACTGAATCAGATTGAGATGGGGAGGAAGGCATGTGTGTGTGAGTGTATGTGGGGGGGGGTGTTGGGGGTTGGACATCAGTCCCTGGGAGGGGCTGGAATCCACTTCCTTCATCGGACAAATGGCTGTCACTATGTACATGTATTTGAAGGTCTAAAGGGGTGGGGTCAACATGAGGAAAGCACCCAGTACCAGAACAGTGGGGGCAGGAGGGGGTCCAGAAAGGGGGAGCACTGGGAGACTTGCTCTGACCCATCAGGGTCACCCTAACTTGGAAGAGTCCCCAGTTCCAAGGGGGCAGAGACAAGCCTCTTTCAACCCAGTGCCCAGCAACGGGTGGGAAAGGTGGGAGAAGTGGCCCCCTCAGAGCCCCGGCAGCCTCCAGGGCGGTGGGGACTTCAATACCAGCGGTGCGGGTTGTGCCACGGATTCCATTTCTAGGAATGCCCCCTAAGGAAGCAGGAAAGGACGCTCTAGAAAGTAGAGCTCAGAAGCTCTGAGAAGAATCACAAATGAGAAGTTTCTTTTTCTTTTTCTTTTTTTTTTTAAGACAGAGTCTCAATCTGTTGCCCAGGCTGGAGTGCAATGGCACGATCTCGGCTCACTGCAACCTCTGCCTCCCAGGTTCAAGCGATTCTCGGGCCTCAGCCTCCCCAGTAGCTGGGATTACAGGTGCCCGACACCACGCCCAGCTAATTTTTGTATTTTTAGTAGAGGTGGGGTTTCACCGTGTTGGTCAGGCTGGTCTCCAACTCCTGACCTCATGATCCACCTGCCTCTGCCTCCCAAAGTGCTGGGATTACAGGCGTGAGCCACTGCCCCCAGCCAAACCAAAAGTTTAAGGATGGCAAAAAGTAAGCTACAAACCAGTTGCAATCTAGATGTAAAGTGTGGCATATTTTAGTGTGGTTGTCTCTGGCCATGGGATTAAAACAATTTCATTTAATTCCTTTGTTCATCTGTGTTTTTCTTCTAAACTGGTAATAAGGAGTCCTTTAATGAGGGTGGATTTTCGGGACTGGATGGGAAGTGTGTGTACGTGTGTGTGCACGTGTGTGTGTAGGTGGGGGGAACAGGCTGTCTTTGGCCAGGGCACAAGGAGAAGCTCTGAGAGGGAAGGTTACCTCCTCTTCCTGTCTGAACCCATTAATACCTGAAATTAGCCTGTCAGCCCTTCATGTCAGGCAACAGACTTGATCCTCCTTAAAATGTAAATCCTTCCTCTTCTCCCCAAGCTTCTCCACTTTCATAAGCTGGTCCCAGTTCCTGAGTGAAGGATGGATGGAAAGGGGACCAGGAAGGACCCTAGGGAGCCCCAAATGCTTCATCTCACAGAAACTAGGCGCTGGAGTCCTTTCATTTAGAGGCCTGAGCTGCACACTGGGTCAGTTGCACGCCCAGTCCTTGCCCTCCTGCTGTTTCCGTCTGGACAGAGGGAGGTTCCATATCGACCCCTACCTCCTGGAAGGGGCAGATTATGAGTCTGCCCTCCAGGAAGAGTTTTTGATGTTAAGATGAGATACTGAGGCAGGGAGAAGCCAGGCACCAGCACCTTCTCCCGTTCAACTCAACCCCGAAAACACCACTGGGTCGTGCTGGGACCAGGTCCGGGCTCCTAAGGGCCCCCACACCCTACCCCTCGGTTTGTAAAAGGACCTGCGGGTGGGCGCAGGGCGGAGGTCTTCCTCTTCCAGGCTTTCCTTTTCCAGGGCAGGGGCGAGCCCAATCCCCCTCTCCTCACACCTGGGCAGGGAGCAGATCGCGGAAGTGCGTCAGCCAGGCCATGCCCATCGACGCGGGGATGGGGACATCCCTGGACCCCAGTCCAGCGTTCGAGAGGTTCTGGAACTGGGCTCGCGCCGCGGGGTAAATCCTTGGCCCTCTGAAGCGGCGCTGCCAGGGGAAGTCCTTCCCATTTGACAGGTGGGAAAATAGAGGCGCCGAGAGGAGAAGGGGCTCTTCTTATGTTATGATCAGAACGGACAGAGGGGACGGGAAGGAGGTGAGAGGCTGGTCCCGCTCGTCCCGGGGCAATACCGGGCTGCTTTGACCTCCGCGCCTGTAAGGTACAGGTTCCCGCACCTGTAAGACAGGAACGCTCTAGTCGCGGGCCCTAGAGCTGATTCCCTTAGAGCGCCCAGTTCCGAGGAATGTTTCGGCGCAGTCTTTGTGGGGGGGTCCCCTGTGGGACACCCCCGGCTGCGCGGGCCCTGCTGTCCCCCAGCCCCTCGCGGCAGCCGCGCTCCTCCCCCGGCTCTGCCTCCCCCCGCCCTCCCTCCTCTCCCTCCCCCGCCCGCCCGAGCCCGCGCCGAGCCCGAGCGGGAGCCGGAGCCGGAGCCGGAGCCGGAGCCAGAGCACGGGCTGTACGGAGCAGGCGGCGGGAAGGTAGCGGAGTCGGGCGACTCGCGGCCCCGGCGCGGCCTCCACTAGGGCCAAGACCCGCACACCTGCCGGGCCGGGGAGAAGTCGGGGGCCGCGCGCAGGCGAGGACCCGCTGCCCGGCCCGGGGGAGATCCCAGGACGCGGACCGGGCAGCTCGGGTCCGAGGTGAACCTGGGCGGAGGACGCGCCCACCGGAGGTGCAGCCTCGGAGCTCCAAACCCAGCCCACTCGGGGCTGGGGTCCCCATAGGAGGCGGACAGCCGAGGCGACGTGCGTCGGGAGCCAGCGCGATTCCTGCGGGAGCGGAGGAGCCGAGTCGGAGGGAGCGCGGCGCCCGGCCATGCACCGGGCGCAGTAGCGGGAGGCGCGGGCCCGATGGCGCGGGCCGGGGCGCGGAGACTGCTCGGCGGCCGCTGTCCGCCCGGGCTCCGGCTCGCGCTCGCGCTTCGGCTCGCATTGCTGCTGGCGCGGCCGCCGTCGGGCCGCGCGGGGGCCCCCGAGGCGCAGGGTCCCGCGACGCCGGGCACTACAGCCCCGGCGGGGGGCGACCGCTGTCGCGGCTACTACGACGTGATGGGTCAGTGGGACCCGCCCTTCAACTGCAGCTCGGGCGCCTACAGCTTCTGCTGCGGCACGTGCGGCTACCGCTTCTGCTGCCACGACGGGCCGCGGCGCCTCGACCAGAGCCGCTGCTCCAACTACGACACGCCGGCCTGGGTCCAGACAGGCCGGCCGCCCGCCCGCGCCCGCGACACCGCAGCGCCCCGGGACCCGGGCCGCGAGCGCAGCCACACGGCCGTCTACGCGGTGTGCGGCGTCGCCGCGCTGCTGGTGCTGGCCGGCATCGGGGCGCGCCTGGGTCTGGAGAGGGCGCACAGCCCGCGCGCGCGGCGCACCGTGACCAGGTGAGCGCGCGCCTCCCAGGGACCCCCGCCTGCTCCTCGGACTGCTCTCCCTGCCCGCTGATCCTTCCCGCCTCTCTCGAAGCGCTGGTCCTCCCAGCAGGCCCCTTCTCTGGGTTTTCCTGTTTCCGTCTCCCCCCGCTCTCCCCCCGCTCTCCCCCCTCCCCACTTCATCAGGGAGACACCTGACACCGCCCTGACTTCCCTTGACCTTCCGCCCGTGCTGGGCGCCGCACCGCCTTTCCCTGATCAAGTAGCCTCTGGAGGGCGGAGAGGCTTGAGGGGGGGCAGGTAGCCTTGAACAGAGGGCACCGGGTCACTGTCCAGGGTAAGGGGCGCCGCTGGCCAGGAGGGTGACCGGGCGTCTTGGGCACAGGGAAAGGAAGGGGCGCTTGGCTCTCTGGGTGCCCATCTCCTGCTTCTCCCCACTCTTCCTTCCCCTTTTCCACCTCCCACCTCTCCCCTGCCCCCATAGCTGTTACTCAGGGCTGCCCTTCCCTCCTTGGGTTTCAGAGGCCTCCCCCCACTCACCCCATGCCACAGCTCCCAGGTGAAGGTCAGGGCTCCCCCTGCGTAGAAAGGGGACTCTGGAACACAGTCGTGTGTTGCTGAGGCCAGGACAGGTGCTTGCTGCATTCTGAGCTTGGTGTGAAGTGGGCACTACAGGGTCCAGGTCCCCTTCCTCGGTTGGAACGAGGACTCTGGGACTCTATGTGTCCTGACCCTGGAACTCCCACCCACATGCCACACGTGGCACTCACATGCCCCCAGCAACCCCCATGCCCTGGGTCCTGTGCCTTCCTCATCCACCAGGTCCCAGCACCCTTTGGGTCTGTGGGCGGCTGACACCGAATGTGACGGGCTGGTATGTAGAAGTGACCATAGAGAAGCCTTCATGCCCTGGTGGGCCGGATGTGGACGCTTCCCCCTCCTGGGCCTCAGAGGCAGGGAGTGAGGGCTTCCTTGGCACTCCAGCACCCCTCGCTCCCCAAACCACGGTGCCCACTTCCTCCCAGAGAGCTATAGGGTGAAGCTTGGGCTGGCACCCTGGCCTCCACCCTCAGCTCCTGCACTGCCTTCAGGAGGTGGAGCCTCCTGGCCTGGCTTCTGGATGCTGCAGGGGTAGGGGCTGGGCTGCCCAAATTTGGGGGCCCTTCATTCTGGGTTAGGGTAGCACGGAAGAGGCCTGGGTATGTCTTTGACAGGGGCGGGGAAAAAGGAACTGAGGGCCATGATGGTGAGGGGTGACTGCGGCAGCCCAGCTGACATGTTCATCCTGAACTCCCTGCACCTGCTGGGGATGGGACAGCAGGTTTGGTGATGCCTCAGGAAGGCGGCACCCACCCCTGCTGTGCTGTGTGGTGTAGGTCAGTCCCCTCTCCTTTCTGGGCTTCAGGCTCCCATGGCCCCCTGACTCCCTTTTCTCTGCTGGGGAGACCTGGAATGGAGCATAGGCTCGTGTGGGGGTGTGTCCTGAGTTCCTGCCCTCCCCATGATTCTCACCCTTCATTCTGCTGTGTTGGGGCTGAAGGCCAGGGAAGGCTTCTCAGAGGGCTTGGGTGGGGGGCATCTGGAAAGAGTTTGTGCAAAGGCCCAAAAGCGTGGAGGTTACTCAGCTGTCGGGGAGAGAGGAGCTGGCGGTGCTTGCCCAGAGATGAGACCACAGAGGAGAGCCGCTGTGGGGTGGGCAGGGCAGGAAGGTCAGCCCAGGCAGGTACTAGGATTGTTTCAGACCCTGCCACCAAACCTGAAGCCAAACCTTGGCCATCCCTGGTATCCTGCCTCCTGAATGCCCTTCACAAATCAGCCATTTGAGGCTCCAGCCCCAGAAGGAGAGTCAGGCTGAGTAGGAGAAAATCATGGGTTCCGGGTTCTGAAGGCAGCTGGGCTGCACAGACACTGTCACATCACAGCTGGGTGGGGGCTGGGTGATGGGTCCAGGGAGGTGGCTGCCCAAGGTCACACAGCCTGTGGGTCCTGGGCTGCCACCAGGGGGTCTCCCAGCATCCCCTTTCCCTCATCCATCTATCCTTCATGCCCGGGATGGCAGCTTTATCCCAGGTCCCAGCAGAAGCCACAGCTGCAGGGGCAGTTAGGCAGGCAGGTAAATAAGGCATCCTGGGCCAGCGCGGTGGCTCATGCTTGTAATCCCAGCACTTTGGGATTACAAGTAAACGCTGCAGCCCGACTACTCCAAGGAGGCCGAGACTGCAGGAGCTGGAGACCAGCCTGGCCAACATGGTGAAACCCCATCTCTACTAAAAATACAAAAGTTAGCCAGGTGTGGTGGCAGGCACCTTATAATCCCAACTACTCGGGAAGCTGAGACTGGAGAATTGCTGAACTGGGGAGTTGGAGGTTGCAGTGAGCCGAGATTGCACCATTGCACTCCAGTCTGAGCAACAGAGCGAGACTCTGCTTCATAAATAAATAAATAAATAAAGGATTTCTGGAGGAGGCCGCTAAGAGGTCTGAAGAATGAGTAGCAGTTTTTTTGGGAGGAGAGGCAGGAAAGCAGAGAAAGCTTGCATTGGGAGGGGAGGCTCACCTGGGGAAGGTTCCGGAGAGTGGCCTCCAGGGAGGGGAGGGAAGGGGAGCCTCATTAGAGTTTCCTGACCTGCTCTGGGAAGCAGCGGTCTTGGGGCCACAGGTGAGGCTGGCAGATACTGCCTGGGAGGGGAAGCTCGTGTGTGATTGCGAGCACTGGAGAGGAACGCCTGGAGAGGCTGAAAGAACTGCCCAGGGCCACACGGTGAGACGGTGGTGGCGGGGGCTGGCTTTTGATGAGGTAGGAGACTGAGAGGGTCACCCCTGACCGCTGTCCCCGCAGGGCGCTGACGGAGCTTCTGAAGCAGCCGAGCCCCCAGGAGCCATTGCCTCCCACCCTGGGCCCGCCCCTGGGTGACTGTGTCCAGGTGCAGATGGGGGACGGCCTTCCCCGGGGCTCCCCCCACAACAGCTCAGGTGAGTCGGTGGCGGGCGGGGCTGAGCACGCGGAGGCGCGTGAGAGGCCGAGAGGGGGTCCTCGGCTGGGGCGTGGAGGCTTCCCCGGTGGAAATGAGCCGCCGCCTTTGCGGGTGAGGGGCCCGACCGGCCAGCCAGCTCCCAGGGATGGAGAGGGACCCCCCACGGGTCCTGCGGCCTCGAGTCTGGGGTACTGTGATGTGTGAGGAAGGTTCCAGATACAGGATTTGCTGGCCGGGCCTGTGGTCTGAGGCTCCGGCTCCGGAGCCTCCCCCCGGGTCTCTGGAGAGGCAGGCAGGCTTGGCAGCCCCCACGCCCCGTCTGGGTTCTGTTCCTCAGACATCCCCCATCTCGGCGGGAGCAGGTCCCAGGACTCCGCGCCTGGCTCGAGCGTCGCCTCCGGGCGAGCCGTTCATGAGGGTGGCACCCCCCGGGCTGGCTGCCGCCGCCGCTGCGCGTGACCCGGAGCCAGGCCCTGTTCCCGGCGCTGGAGGCTGCCGCGAAGACAGGCTTGGCTCGCAGCCTCGCCGGGAGAACGGTCCCCCAGGTTCTCACCGAACCGCCTCGGGGAGAGGGCTGCGGAGAGGTGACAGCGAGGGCGGAGTGACCCGGGGTATCGGGCCGAGCCGCGTCTCACTCCTCGCTCCAGACAAGAAGCGCCTCAGCAAGGCGCCCCTGGGGTCAGCCGCCCTGGGGCCCCCGCGCGGCCCGCGGCTGCAGGGTGGCTGCAGCTTGACGCTGCAGCCCGACTACGCCAAGTACGCCACGTTCAAGGCAGCCACGCTGAAGGCCAGAGGTGAGTGGCGGGTGCGGGGGGCGCCAGGGCACTCGGGCGCACTAGCTCCGGGACTTTGAGGCGCAGGGCCCCAGCTCCCAGTGCCAAATTCCCAGTTTCGCGCGTCGGCCGCTCGGCCAATCGGCTCCCGCGCCCCAGCGGGCCCCGCCCCCGGCCGGCCCCAGCCCCGCCCCCACCTCCAGCCAGGACCCCTTGTCTGGTCCGGAGCTTGGGTGCTCGGCGCGGCATGACTCTTCCCTGCCCTGTCCCCGCAGAGGCTGGCCCGCGGGACTTCTGCCAGCGTTTTCCCGCCCTCGAGCCGTCCCCGCGACAACCCCCGGCGGGGGCCCCGCGTCCCGCCCCGGACTTGCCTGCGCCCCTGGACGCCTGCCCCTGGGCCCCACCGGGCTACGCGCCCCCTGCTGCGCGGGGCCCCTATGCCGCCTGGACGGCCAGTCGCCCGGCCCGGACCGCCCCGCTCGGCCACCCGGCGGCTCAGGCCTTCCAGGTACCTCGGCGGCCCGGTCACGCGGCCCGGCGCCAGTTCAGCGTGGAGAAGATGCCCGAGACCTTCAGCCCGCACCCCCCAAGCCTTTACCGCGGCGCGGGCCGCGGGTCCCGGTACCTAAGGACCAACAGCAAGACCGAGGTCACCGTGTGAAGCAGGGCCGCGGTCCCCTCGAGGCATGGGCTAGGGCCCTCGTCTGCCCGTTGGAGCCCCAGGCCACAGGGAGAAGAGCGCTGGCCTTAAGGTCAGCTCTTCTGTCTGCCTTAACGGCACTGGTGTCTTGGAGCCCGCAGGCCATGGGTTCGTCTTGTACATAAGCCCTTTTTTGTGGTTCCTGCCCCTGAGAATAAAGACGCCTCAGCGTGGCTGCGAGGCAGCATCGGTCATTGACTGGACAGATGGCAGTGCAGGCAGAGTGCACGCGAGTGCAAAGGGTGGAGGACTGCTCCAGTGCGCGGGCCGGAGCCAGGGGGAAGTGGCTGGAGAGGGTGGCAGGGTTCAATGTTAGGGTTAATGCCCACGCCAGTGGGAGCCCTGGGAGAGGGAACAGTTAGACTTCAGCCATGTAAAGGCCCAGGCACAGGATAGGGCTGTTGGGCCAGAGGTCCAGTTGGGGGTCCATACCCTATACTGAAGGTGAGCCCCCTCCAGCCCCACTCTGTGGCTTGAGTTGGCTGAACCTGGCTGATGCTCACTGACCATTGGCTGTGGGCCGGCCCCTGGCCTGCAGGTCGCTTGGCCAGATTGGCCCGGGGCTACCCCCCTTCATGGGTGTGGGCTGTGTGGACATCTGGTGCTCCGGTTGGGGGCGCCTCCTCCCAGGAGCTTCTCTGAAGGAAATGGGGGAAAAGCTGGAGCAGGGGCCCTGGCAGTGCCCCTTCGGGAGGGCTTGCGGCACCTGGCTGTGGCCCAGGGCACTGCTAGCAGCCTGCGTGCACCATCCACAGAGCTCCTCTGTGCCAGGTAACGCTGGGGAGGCTGGGGGCCAGGGCTGTGACTGGTTGAGGTGTGTGACCTCAGCAAAGCCACCCAGGCGGGTCTCTTTCCCTCCTGAGTACCTGAAGTGTAGTGTACTGTTTCAAGAACAATGGCCACCATTTGTTGGCCTTTCTCATGAAATTCGCAAGAGCCTCAAGGGAGGTGTGTCTTTTCAGAGGAGGAAATTCGGGTTTTGAGACCTAAGTAGCTTGCTCAAGGTCACCCAGCAGACTCCCAGGTTAGGACCCTCCTGGATTGGGCTGGAATGGCAAGGAACAGGCAGTTTGGCTGGGAGGGAGGGTTCCCTGTTCCCAGGGTATATATAAACAGTCTGGAGCTTTCCTTCTGCTGGCTGGGCTGCCCCGAGGCCCCAGAACCCACCAGGCCTGGTCTCCGCTCCTGCCACTTGAAGAGTCCACCTCCCTGTCCCTTTAGGCTGTTAAGGAAACCAAGGCCTAGAAGCACCAGGACAGAGCCCTGGGCCCACGGTCCTGTCCCAGTCCCACAGCTGTGAAGAGCTGGAGGAGGAGGGTGGGGGCTGAGTCATGGTGCCTACACAGAATCACAAAGGAATCTGGTTCCTTCTCACCCCACCTCCCATCCCCTGCCCCCCAACACATGACACACCCCGTGGCTGGGCTGTGCCGAGTGGGCAATCCCCCCTGCCCATTCGCAGTCCCAAGGGCCCTGGATCTCCATCCCAGTGGAGCCAGGCCCAGGCTGTGGGCAGTGGCCATCCCTGAAAATGATGGAGCCGTGCACGGGACCAGCAACTGGGCCTCACCGGGGTGTTCTGCTCCTCAGGGCAGTGTAGCCTGCTGTGACTACCCTTCAGAGAAGGACGTGGCTCATAGCTGAAGGGATTCAGCTCCATGCTCAGTCCCATCCTGACTCCTCTTGTGATGAGGCCCAGCACTCCTATCCCAGTCTGTGGTCCTGCCCCCTGGTGTGGCTTACGCCAAGCCTGGCCTCACCAGCCACACAAGACACTCGCTGTAAACTTGCATCCCATCACTCAGTCCTGGCACGCAAGCCTGTGGAGCTGCAGTTCATGGCTGGGCTTAGCTTTCCAATTCTGCACAAGTGGAAGTGGAGACTGAGGCCAGGTCCTGCCCAAGGTGACCCAGCTGGGAAGCACAGGACCTGGACTTGGATCTGACTTGTGGGCCAGTGAGCCTCCTGGCTCAGAGGGTCACTGCCTTTAGGGAGGGAGAAACTAAGGAGCAGCTTACCCAGTGGGGGAGATGGTCAGCACCCCAAATCTGTCAGCCAGCCAGCATTACATCCAGGGAACAAGCTGGAACCTGGATACGTGACCTGTGACCCCTGAAGTGCCACCCACAGCCCTTTTATCCCAGGCTGGAGGGTGTGTCAGGCACCGGACAGAAAGTGGGCAAGGGAGGCCCATTAGACTGAGGCTAGGGGCCCTCTCAGCAGGTGGGGGGCTGCCCTCAGTCCCTGGCCCACTGCCTGCCAAGTCACGAAGCCCCTTGGCTGGACACGACAGCAGTCGCACTACAGACCCTCACACACCTTGTGCTGGGTGGTACCAATCTATGTTTATTGAATAACCTATGTCTGGGACACGGTGACTGATTGAACATCAAAGAAGCCATAGGTGTATCCCCCTTTTCAGTGAAAAACCACCCTCTCCCACCCCCAAACAATAGTGAGAAAAGGCACAGGACATACACACGACACGCAGGTGGGCAGGGTCCATAAATTACAGTGAGAGTAGGGGAGGGGCAGGAGAGAAAGCAAGCAGGTGGGGTCCAAGCACACCCCAGGGACAACATTCCAGCCTGCATCGAGGTGGCCCTGTTGTGAGCACCCCTCAGTCTGTGCTGGGGCTCCTGCCCACCCTCTGCTCCAACCAGCCTGAGGACGAGGCACAGGGAGGCAGGACCCCTGTCACTCAGGAGGCCCTGGGAGAAACAGTCTCTGGGAGGTGCTGCACCAGGGGGTCCAGAAAAGTAGGACTTTTTCTCCTAGGACACACATCAAGGCAGGGGACCTCATTCCTAGTGCCCACCATAGGCACCCTCTGCCCACTCTGAAAAGAAGGGCTTGCCGCTGGAGAGGGATTAGGGGTTGGTCCTTGCCGCCCTGGTTTATTTTCGGGTCAAGAATTAGGGATAAAAAATACAGATATGCCTCAGCTTACCATGGGGTTACTTCCTGATAAACTCATCATAAATGAAAATATCATAAGTAAAAAATTCATTTAATACCCCAACAGACCAACTGTAAAGTTGAAACATGGTTGAACCATTGTTAAGTTGGGGACAGTCTGTACTGTGGAGGTGGGAGCTGGGGTAGGGGAGGAGGGAACCTAGAAGCCATGCTGAAGGCACCTGGTCCCCAGTCCCAATGGGCGGCTTCATTTCTCCCAGCTCCCTGGGCCCACCTTGAGCTTGGGCTGACATCCTAGGAGGCGGGGAGTGGGAAGGAACAGGACAATTAAATAAGATACCATTTATTTTTTTAAAAAATTAAAAAATAATGCTGACATTATTTCATTCATCTGCAGGCCTATCCCCTGCCTCCCACCAGCCTCCCAGGGCTGGGCCCCCTCCTCCCCTGGCTGTCCTGTATAATAAAGGGAAAAACAATGAGCAGGCTCAGCCAGCCACAGGGGAGGGAACGCAGACCCAGGGAGAGAATCAAGACGCTACAGCAACTCAGCCTCGCATCATGGCAAACCCAAGCACACTGCTAAAAAACATTTGTATAAAAAGGGGGGAGGGCGTGCCGGGCACAGGCCTGAGGGCAACTGCTCTCTGGTGCTCAGAGACTGCTGTCCCCCAGAGGAAGCCTGATAAAATCTGAGGAAGCAAAAAGGAGAGAGTAGGGTTCAGGAGAGAGAAACTCAGGAAGGCTGGAGGCAGGGGCTTGGCAGCTTGGGAGCTCCCCCTGCTGCTATCAAGTCAGAGCTGCCCAGTTTCTGCCCTGCTACCTTTCCTCTTATGCCCACCAGGCCCTGGACCATGGGCATCTAGTGACAGCAGCTTTAAGGGGCTCTGCCCAGGGGCCCGCTGGCCTGAGGTGGCCCAGAAGCCTCGGCAGGTGACAGCTAAGATGACAAGGCTCCTCCCCACCACTCTCAGTGGGAGGATGCTGGGAGAGAGAGGAACCAAGAGAGAAGTGGAGGGGTGGGCTGGGCCTGGTGGTCAGGAGGCGGCAATGGCAGTGCCACCACCCAGCTTGACAATCATCTGCTGGCAGTCGTTGCAGGAGCGCCGGTCACCCACCTTCTCCAGGGTGCGGGCAGCCTCAGCCAGTAGCACTGCCCGCTGGCCCGGGGAGGAGAGGAAGGAGAGGGGCAGGTGGCGGCAGGCCAGCAGGATGGCGGTGGCCCGCTCTCGCTGGCCAGGCCAGGTATCCACCTCTCCTGTGGGAAGGAGATGTGTGTCAGAACCGAGAGTCTGCCATGAAGCCGGTGCTGTTCCTTGGCGTTACCTGGACTCATTCACTGAACACTCACACCCATCCTGGGAGGTGGGGTCTGCTGCCCCACCCAGTCCATGGAAAAGAAGTGAATTTGTCCAGCCTCTCACAGCCAGCCCATGCTGGGACTGAGATGGACCCACATGACCTGGCTCGATGCATGCGCCTGTGTTGGGAAGCCCAACCCTCCTTCCCTGAGCAGAGCATGACCCGTGACCACCCCAACCCCTGCAGCCCACCAAGGGTGGCCCCGGGCTTCTTTCATTCTCAGGCGAGAGGTGTGCTGGGCACCGCTGCCAGATGCGGGAGTTGGGCTGGCCCCTTCCCTCCTCTCTTCCCAGGGGGCAGGGCCCAGCCCAGCCTGTGAGCTGGGGAGTGCTGGACTCACCGTGCTTGGTGCTCTGTGTGGTGCGCCGTCGCAGGCTGTGTTCCAGCAGCTGGTGGGTGCGGGTGGGGCTGGCTCCTGCCATCAGGCGCACGGTCGCTTCATGCAGGAACACCTGGGGAGGCGCCGGGGTGACATCCGTCATATCCCTGGTCCCCACCTGTCTATGCCCAGGGTAGCTCTCCCTGAGCCATCTCGCCTGCCGCCTGATGACATCCCTTCCCACACCAACTTGCCTTGCTCACCCCTGAAAAGCAACCTTTGTTGTCCCCTACTCTGACGGTGAGCCAGGCTGGAAACCTGGCTGCACGGCAGGAGCAGGACGAGAGGAGAGAGGCGAGAGAGGCAAAAGGCCTGCTTTTCCCAACTGGTGACAAGAAAGCCCTGGATGCACCTTGTGGGGCTGGCAGACAAGTGTCCTGGGTGAAGCCCCAAGGCCCTGGAGGCTGCTTCGAGTTTGACAAAAGGACAGGTGTGACAGGGACAGAGAGGTGAGGAGGGACAGTTGGGCTGGTACCAGAGAGGTTTGGTATCCTCTTTCTGTATCTTTAGAAAGGCACAGAGTCTAGAGGTGTGCAGGTCAAGTCTGCAGTGCTTAGGTATGAGCCACTGCTGGGTGAAGGGCAAGGCCGAGGTCTGCCATTTCTTAAAATCTCAAGCTCTTTTTGATGCCTTTATATCTCAGTCTTCAGGGAGGGTCTTCAGGGCTGCCAAGTGGATTCTGGTCCTGGTAGGCAATGGGGAGCCACTGATGGGCTCTCAGCAGGGAGAAGCAGAATGGAAATGGTATTTAAGAGGAGGCCTTTGGACCAGGCGAGGTGGCTCACACCTGTAATCCCAGCACTTTGGAAGGTGGAGGCAGGAGGATAGCTTGAGGCTAGGGGTTTGAGATCAGCCTGGGCCACATAGCAAGACCCTATCTATTAAAAAAAAAAAAAAAAAAAAGCCATTGTTGCCAGCCATGCTGTGAGAAGACCGGAGGGCTGACCAGAGGGGGCTCCCGGAGGCAGGGGTACCGCCCCAGGCCTTGGGGTACATGCCCTCTTTTCCATAGTAAGGAATGGCTCTCTGATGATACTGTCTGCTGTGTCTGTCTTGGCTCGCTGCACACAGTGGCCCAGTGCAACCGTGTGGGTCCCACAGCACCTCAGGGTGATGGGTGTGGGGGCTGAATATCAGGCTCCACGGCAGCAGCCTCGCTCTGAGGCCGTCTCCTTCCAGCCCAGCCCGTGCCCCTTCAATGACACTTGTGAGTCATCTCACTCAAATTTTTAGAAAAAAATACAGGTACAAACATGTTGAATAAATTATGTAGCAATAAAAATAAACAAAAATGGAAATGGCTGGAGCCCGGCAAGCCCAGTCACAGACCTTTCTTCTGTGACTTAGTTCAGATCATGTGGCCACTGCCAAGAGGATGTTACCCAGCAGCAGAACCGAAGCCTCTAGTTACTATGAAAAAGAGAGTGAATTTCCCTTTAAGTGCGGTTCTAGAGAAATTGTCACTTTGCCAACAGTTATGAAAGTCAAAGCGGAGCTTGGGACCGGGCCAGGAGCCCTGACTTGCCGCCATTGCCCTCAGAACCCTCCCACTCAGCATGTGCCTGGGGAGGCACAGCTCCCTGCTGGCCCCTGTCTGTGGCAGCAAAGTGTGGCCTGCTCCCTGCTGAGCTCCGGGGCCAGGCACACAGCAGGCACTCAACCAACGTGTGCTGAACACAGGGACACATGGCGCCCAGCCCAGTGTTGGGCATGAGCCAAGCAGGTGCTCGACAGGTCACCAGGCTGACCTCAGAGGGCCAACTCCACCACCATGCGCTGGTGCCCATGCTGGGTTCTGGGCTCAGGCCCCACAGGCTCCAATCTGCCCTGCCCCACCAGCCAGCTGGGCCTCACCTTGCGGTACGCTGGGCGGAAGCTGTGTGCCAGCCTGCGCAGGCTGCCCAGGTCCCGCTGGAAGCCCGCCAGTTCAGCGCCTGATGCGTGGTAGGTCTCCCCCACAGCCTGGCTGGCACTGGCCTGCTTTTGCCAGAGCGTTGTCCGTAGCGACAGTAGCAGGTCACAGGTGAGCAGCTGGACCACCTGCGGGGTCAGCCACGAGAGACGGGGAACAGGTGACTGGCCCATCCCTGAGGCAAGGATCCCAGCACCTACCAGGCTTCCCCCCAGACCAACACTCAGCAGCTCTGGGAGGAAGTGGAGAGCCCCAGAGCCTGGTGAACTCTGCAGGATGTGAGGGAACAGCTCAGGGGAGAACCAGTCCCTTCCATGGCCCCAGGAGGTGGGAGACAAGCCCTCCCCATTCTGCAGGTGAGAAAGCAAGGCTCTGACAGGGACAGCAGCTTGTATAGGGGACATAGCACAGGCAGGTGGCAGGGGCAAAAATCAAACCCTTGTGGGTTGAAGGCGCAGGTTCTTCCACCCCATGGGAGCTCCACCATGGCTGGCTAGGAGGCTGAGATACCCACTAGGTGCCAAGGAAAAGCCTGAAGTGGCAGCAGAGCTTGGAGATGGGGCTGGGGGAAGGAGGACGAGGAGGCGGGGAGGAAGACAGGTGTCTCAGAAGACAACCACAGAATGGTTTAGTGCTTGGGGACTAGGCTGACTGACCTGGCTCTGCCACTTACTAGCTACATGACCCTGGCATAGGACTTAGTCTCTCTGAGTCTGTTTCTTCATCCAAAAAAATGGAAATGGCACCACCACAGGGCTGCTGTGTCATATGAGAAGGTACTGCATGTGGGCTATGCATACTCTCCGCCCACTACCTATGGGGCTGGCTGCCCACCTGGCTCGCAATGGCACACCAGCGCGACACCAAGCAGTGAGGAGCAGCGAGTCCTTGTTGAGATGGGCCGCAAGTAGCCCGCCGGTCCAGATGAACTCCCTCAGGCCAAGCCTCATCTCACCTAGCCCTGGCTTTCCTCCTTCCCAAGACACTGGGCCTGGGGAAGACCCTGCCCTGTCCCGGCACGAGACCTTGATCCTTGCCTACACTGTTTTCTGGCTGTTGTGTGCTTCAAGGGGATGCGGATAAGGATCCCTCTCCTCAAACAAAACCTGGCGCTTCTAAGCTGTGCATGCTGCAGAAGCGCCTGTGGACACGGAGGCAGCAAGCCTATGGCTGGATTCTGCCCTCTGAGGGCCATCAGGCTGCATGGGCTCGTCTTCTAAGCTCACTCTCCTACCACAGAGCTGCTATCAAGGAACCCCGGTCCAAAGGGTGGCTGTAAGCCTCTCATTCCCCAAACTGAGCCTGTACCGTTTGGTTCTCTCATGAAGACAAATATGGAAGAGACTAATGGAAAGCCCAAAAGAGAGGCTGAGATGTGGCTCGCCATCTGCCCTTGGTCTTGGCAGCCCAGGGCATTTGCCCCCCCAACCCCGTTTTTTTTAAAAGATGGAGTCTTGCTCTGTTACCCAGGCTGGAGTGCAGTGGTGTGATCTTGGCTCACCGCAACCTCTACCTCCCGGGTTCAAGCAATTCTTCTGCCTCAGCCTCCTGAGTAGCTGGGATTACAGATATATGCCACCACACCTGGCTAATTTTTGTATTTTTAGTACAAAAGGGGTTTCACCATGTTGGCCAGGCTGGTCTCGAACTCCTGACCTCAGGTATCTGCCCACCTCAGCTTCCCAAAGTGCTGGGATTACAGGTGTGAGCCACCGCGCCCAGCCAGTTGGGGCCTTTTCTGCACACTGCCTGTCCCTATAGGGGCTGGCACGCTGTCCTGGGTTCTTCCCAGTGCCCAGGTCCACTGACAGTATCTAGCTTGAAGTACTAGCCTAGCCAGCTGAGACCAAACCCCAGGGAATGGCTGAGAATCTGAATCTCCAGAACTCTTCCTGTCCCTCCCACTCTGGAGTTAAGGGCATGTTCCTCAGGAGACCAGGTGATGCTCCACTTCCAGCTGGGTGCCCTCCTCTGTTTCCTGGGATGGCTGTGACTTAGGTCCCAACAGTGGCAGCAGTGCCCTCTATCAGGATCCCCTCCCCCAAGTGATCGGGCCTTCGGTCAGGGCACAGTGGGCAGGCTCTCGAGGGCCAGGCAGGCCTCTGTGATGCACTGTGGAAACATTGCATGGGTACCACCAGAACATGCAATGCAACTACAATGCACCGCAGCTGCCCGCCAGGAGGTGTACAGCCAGCCAGGGAGGTGCCCAGGGTGGTCTTCAGCTCTGTTTGTGTGCCCAAGGGGGCAGGGGCCCACTCCAAGGCTGCCTGCAGAGGCCTGGGAAGTCATGCAAACTGCTGGAGCAAATGCAGGGTGAACCCCTGGCCAGCTGGGGTGTACCTGGATTTACAGAGGCTATGGGCCAGCAGGACCTGGGACTCTGGGAGCCTAAGAAAGGTGCAGGTAGAAACACGCTTGCCTCAGAGGCTGAAAAGGCAGTCCACCTAGGCCAATAGGCTGTAACTTTTTTTGAAAGGGGGCTGCTGTCCTGGTTTCTTTGTCTCTTGGATGGCCCCACTTTCGGGGTCAGCATGAGGTGAGTGGGAGTGTTCTCATAAGCCAGTGCAGAGCACCTCCCCCAGGGCCAGCTCAGGCCCCACTCACGTGGTTGAGGGCAGGGTCAGAGGTGGCCCCGCTGACGTTGAGGCTGCTCCATAGGTGGCCGCTGGCCCTCTCGCAATGGCAGAAGGAACTCTGCTGCCCATCTGCTTTTCCAGGGAGTGAAGCATGCATGGCTCTGCAGGCATGGAAGACGGCCTTCACCAGGGGGCTCCTGCAGCAGTGATAGGGAGTCGAGAGGCAGGTTGCTATGTGTTACCCGCGTGACAGGCAGAGGGGCCCAAGCCAGTGACCGCCACGCCCCACACTGATATGATATGTGCCACTATGGCTCCAGACCTGAAATGCCAGCCCTGAGCTAGGGTGAGCGCCACACCCTGTAGCACCTTCATTCAGTGCTGGAAGTCAGAGACACAGGATTCACCATCACATCTGCTGCTAAGAAGCCACCCAAGATAAGTCATTCCAACATGTGTGCCTCAGTTTCCTTACCTATAAACTGGCCACAATAAGATGTTGTGCCCGTTCTTTAAGGGACCACCCTCCCAGATATGTGGTGTTAAACTCTCTGGAGAAACTTAGCTTCTTTCTGTAGAGCAGACTGGGAGTGGAAGGGTAGGCTAGGGATGGAGGGGGGGTCTCATAGCATCCTAGTCCCTGAAGAGCAGAGGGACCCAGGGGTAAGTGAATCCAGGAGGCACCAGTGCCTGCAGGGGTGTCTTGGCTGTCCATGGCAGCTCTGCTGCTCAGGAGTGAGATGACTTTAGACAACTTACCTGCTGAGCCTCAGTGTCCTCAGGCACATTGACTGGGGGAGACACACATACAGGTGGAATGCTACACAGGGCTGGGTGCTTACCTAGTCAGAGTGCTTAAAAATGGGGCTACTTCAATGCAATTAGGATGTCACATCTACTTCAGGGAACACAGGACTTCAAGCCTGTGTATACTTACTCTTCTAAGCAACTTCCTGTGCGCTGGTTAAGAGTCTGCTTGATAGGAAATGCTACAGCTTTGGCTCTAAGGCTAGGACCTCGTGGGGCCTTTCTGTCCTGGAGCATTTTACAGTTTCTCTTAGAACACTCAGATCCAATTAGAAACAGCTGGGGAGTCAGCAGGCAGGGCTGCCCGTCACTAAGTGCTGAATGCCCCCAAGACGCAGACATGAATCTCCAAAGAGGAATGTCAAAAGCTCTCTGGTTATGCCATGTGCTAAAGGCTATTTTAGTTACAGGACAAGGTTGCCAGGGTTGATGGTGGGGCTGGAGGTGGCTGGAAGGAAAGTGGGTAAAATGCTGGCACACAGGGGCAGGATGCTCCAGTGCACATGAGTTTTGGGGGCAACAGTGGCCTCTCTGCACTGATTGTGAACCACCAATGCCTGCCTCCACCACGAAACTTCTGAAGATGCTGGGAGCCACAGTGCTCTCGTCTCTTCTTTTCAGCCTGTGGTGCCATGAAAGCTGCAGGGAGGAGGACCCGGAGGCAGTGCTGACAGCTGCTGGGACAACTGTCATGTTGTGCAGAGCAGGACACTTGCACAGAGGACCTGCTGGCCCAACTTGAGTTCTCCATGGTGCCCTCACCCCCGACTTTTCTAGCCACCCACCTGTCATGCAGTCCAGACCCTTCACCCCAACATGCCCACCCAGTCCAGCTTGCTCCCGCTAACTCAAACAAGATTCCCCTGGAGAGAAGCAAGTGAGTGGCCAAGGAGGGTTACGCACTCTGTCACTTCCAGGGCCTTGGGGATGCGTTCTACTTTGGTAAAATGAGAGCGTACAGCTGCGTCGTCTCCCTGGAGCCAGCTGATGGCCACAGTGATTGCAGACGTCCACCACCGACAGATGATGTCTGGACCTAGAGGGGAACGGCACCAAACGTACTCCAACACCCACAGAAACGAGACGTGTGGTGCTCAGAGGCTGCTACGCTTCCTTTCTAGGAGGTGGGTAACATCTTTGCCTGCTGGGAATGGGCCAATAGCCTCTGGGCTCCCACACCCAGGACTCGCGGGGAGGGGAATAAACCAGCGCAATCATGCAAAGTGTTTGGCAATATGTATCAAGAGCCTTAAAAATGTTCACTCCTGGCTGGGCGCGGTGGTTCATGTCTGTAATCCCAGCATTTTGGGAGGTGGATCACCTGAGGTCAGGAGTTTGAGACCAGCCTGGCCGACATGGTGAAAACCCCGCTCTACTAAAAATACACAAAAAAGTTAGCCAGGCACAGTGGTGGGCACCTGTAATCCCAGCTACTAGGGAGGCTGAGGCAAGAGAATCGCTTGAACCCCAAGGGGGTGGAGGTTGCAGTGGGCCGAGATCGCGCCATTGCCCTCCAGCCTGGGCAACAAGAACAAGAGCAAGACTCCGTCTCAAAAAAAAAAAAAAGTTCACTCCCATTAAGCTAGTAATCCCATTTTTGGCAGTCTGTCATAATGAAATTGGCTTAAAGAGAGAAAAAAGTTTAACACAGATGTTCATTGCAGTGTTGTTTTTAAGTAAAAAGATGGATACAACCTAAGCTTTCAACCGCCATAAAGAATGGTATCTTCAAAGTATCTGGAACAGGCTCCTGTTAAGAGTATTTTAAGTCATCTCTCAGCCTTAGTTTTTTCAACTGCAAAATGATGACAGTAGTGATCCCACAAAACCAGCAGGGATGGTCATGCTTCCCTAAACTTGAAAACAGAGGCCACAGGTCAGGGATCATGATGGGGTGGCTGATTTTCTGGGATCCCTCCCTTCCCAGGGAGAGTGACCAGAGGTAGCTTGGTACCCCCATCTTCCCAGGTGGCCACAGAAGCCCAAGAGTTGGCAGCTAATGTGCTATCATCCTGATGGCAGTTTAGGGACAGAAGCAAAGAAATGTCCTGGTGTCAATCCAGTCAGCAGGCTGCGCTGTGACACTGAGGTGATGAGGGGCTGGGAGTGGTAGAGAGGCCCAGATGAAAAGTCTCTTCAGAACAAACAATGTAAGGCCCAAGAGCTGCCTCAGGGGCCATTGTGCATCTGAAAGGTGACTCCCTGCCATCCCTGGTGCCTGGGCCACTCGTTGCTTGTTCTTCTGGGAATTAAGAAGGGTCCTCACCGGGGCCACACAGCCAGGGCTTGAGGAAGACATTCAGTCACTCATTGCCCTACTTCTCTGAAAACCATAGTTTCCTGCCTCTGAGTGCTGTTTGGGAGGGGGTGACTGTGAGTTGGGGTCACATGAGGGCCATAGGTATAAACCTGGGATCCAGAGAAGATGCTGGCATCTACACTCCTAACACCCTGGACCTCTGGGGCAAAAGCACTGTGAAGACCTGAACTGAGCACCCTGAGACTGTGGGCCACCCGCAGGTGCTTACCCAGGGCGGATTTGAGCACGGAGCTGCTGGAGAGTGGGGGGCTCACAATCCCCACAGAGTCCACGAAAGAATGAAGTAATTTCAGGTACTCCAGAGCACTGGAGAATTCACTAGGAAGAAAAGAAAGGGTCCCATGTACATCAAAACATATACACAAGGCCCACCTCATGACCTGGCTGTTCAGCTCTCCAGCTGAGCAAATGGCCATTTCCATCCCTTTCCTGTTATCCCAGGCACACACAAGCGCTGTCTATGTGCACCCTTTGTATTCCACAGGCGTACTTCCTCTGTGTCTCTGGGCTGTCACTGACACTGACACTCTTCCCTCTACTGGAGGCCTTTCCCTAGCATCCCCCACAGCCTACCCTCACTCCTCCCCTTAAGCCCCAAGTCCAGTGTCATCTCCTCCCAAAAGTTTTCTTATCTCCCAGGCAGAACTGCCCCCTCCCCCTTTCCTCAGGTGCACCCCAATCAGGATCTGGGCCTTGTAGGAAAGTGACTTTGGGGCTGGGTATGGTGGCTCATGCCTGTAATCCCAGCACTTTGGGAGGCCAAGGCAGGCAGATCATTTGAGGTCAGGAGTTCCAGACCAGCCTGATGAATGGTGAAACTCTTGACTCTACTAAGAAATACAAAAATTAGCCAGGCATGGTGGCAGGCACCTGTAATCCTAGCTACTTGGGAGGCTGAGGCAGGAGAACCACTTGAACCCAGGAGGCAGAGGTTGCAGTGAGCCAAGATTGTGCCACTACACTCCAGCCTGGGTGACAGAGTGAGACACTGTCTCAAAAACCTCCCCCAAATACAAACAAAAATAACAAAAAATGAAAGTGACTTTGGCACCTATCTGCCTCTCAGGTCTTACCCTGTGAAAGAAGGACTGTGCTCGGTAAGTATGTCAGAGACAAAAATTGCCCAGCACATTCCATGAGGGGCTGGGTCCCCAAGATGTCCAGGCCAGATGTGTCTGCCTTCTGCTGAGTTTGTCACATTTCATTTCTATTCCCTTTCAATAGGCCGCTGCTCCCTACCCCAAAAAGCAAAGCAAGCTAATGAAATTCCTGACTTGATCCAAGTACTGACTCCGCTTGCTAAAGGGATACATAAAAATGGGCACACCTGCCAGGCGCGATGGCTCACGCCTGTAATCTCAGCACTTTGGGAGGCTGAGGCAGGCGGACTGCCTGAGGTCAGGAGTTTGAGACCAGCCTGACTGACATGGTGAAACCTCATCTCTACTAAAAATACAAAAGTTAGCTGGGCATGGTGGCGGGCACCTGTAATCCCAGCTACTTGGGAGGCTGAGGTGGAAGAATCGCTTGAACCGGGGAGGCGGAGGTTGCAGTGAGCTGAGACTGGTCCATTGCACTCCA
The DNA here is from genome assembly GCF_002776525.5 of Piliocolobus tephrosceles. NCBI lineage: Eukaryota > Metazoa > Chordata > Mammalia > Primates > Cercopithecidae > Piliocolobus > Piliocolobus tephrosceles. The sequence goes on along the minus strand of NC_045452.1, from coordinate 23,766,644 downwards.
GCCTGGACAACAAGAGTGAAATTCCATCTCAAAAAAAAAAAAAAAAAAAAAAAAAAGGCAGGGCATGGTGGCTCAGGCCTGTAATCCCAGCACTTTGAGAGGCCAAGGCAGGCAGATCACGAGGTCAGGAGATTGAGACCATTCTGGCTAACATGGTGAAAGCCCGTCTCTACTAAAAATACAAAAAATTAGCCAGGTGTGGTAGCAGGCACCTGTAGTCCCAGCTACTCAGGAGACTGAGGCAGGAGAATGGTGTGAACCCAGGAGGCGGAGCTTGCAGTGAGCCGAGATCATGCCACTGCACTCCAGCCTGGGCGACAGAGCGAGACTCCATCTCAAAAAAAAAAAAAAAAGGTGCACTTGGTCTAGGAGGAAAGGCCAGGTCAGGGTTAACACAGGGCTCTCATTTTTGAGAAATTAAATACAAAGGAAGCATTTGATTGCCCTGCCAACCCGATGCCAGGGCTTGCTTCCCTCTATGAGTGCAGGCCTTCAGGCTGTCCTGGAGTTGCCTGTGTGGACAGGCCCTAAGGCAGGAGGACTTGTCTGGGGACTTTACCAGCTCTCTTCTTCCTGGTCTCCAGTCTTCTTTTTGGCCTGAGGTTTCACCAAGGACTCTATAGCTCGCTCCAGCAGGTTCTTGCAGAAGGCCTGGTGGACCTGCGCAATGGGGTCGGCTGGAAAAGAGATGGGCAAGGAGGGTTAAATGGGGCTCATTTATGAGCCCACTTTGTCTATGGAGAGAAACTCAAAACACAGCCATGCCCTGTGAATGGGGATCAGATCCCCCTTCTCCACCAAAGCCCAGAACTACCGTGCTGAACAGCTGGAGGCTGGGGGAGAGTGTTCACTCCCAGGCTGAAGTGCGTAAGACTGAAGTTCTGGATAAGCTCCGGTGGGGAGGGCACGTGGGGGAGGGTACGGTGTCTCCCGGCACAGTGCTCACTACTCTATGATTGGGAGCTGTCAGGTGGAGTTGGATCAGAAAACAGAAAATGGAATGTCTCAGAGGATGTCTCTTCTCCATGTGGCTCAGGAGAACCACCAGGCAAGGAGGAAAAGGCAGTAACTGCTGCCTCACTCGTGACAATGAAGAACATGCTCCTGTTCTTTCAGAGCCTTGTCCTGGAACGTGCCATCAGCAGTGACCTGTCTGAACTGGCTAGACATGGGGCCTTGCAATGCCTGGATAGCTGACTGTCACCAGCAAGTTTCTTTACTGGCAGGCCTCAAATCACCAGCCCCTTCTCTCTCCTCACATGTGGAAGATATGTGGGCCTTGATCAATGACCAGGAGAAGGAGGGACAGTTATGAACATATTCCAGGTAATAAGGCCTGGAGCCAGAGACTACAAAGCCAATGAGAAGTCCATGTGTAGCCAGCAGGGGTGGGGTAGAAAGATTTAGGATTGCTTTTGCTTTCATCCTTTATATTTTGGTGTTGCATACCATTCTCATATTGAGCAATAAAGTTATTATTTAAAAAAGAAAAGGATAGCGAACTCCCCTAATGCGTGACACACACACCCTATAACTGCAGTCCCCACAGACTCCAATTCTGAGAGGGGAGGAAAAGTACAGCAGAAAGCAGACAGCCACTGAGCACTCAAGGTCTAAGTCAATCCTGACCAGCCTCTACTGCTCCAAGACCGGGTGAGTCGACTCCAATCACTATCAAATGCCAGGGACAGAAAGCCAGCATCTCCTTCCAATGCCTGAAGCTTCGTCCCTGTCACCACTCTGAGCAATTGATGACCGCCTGCCACCTATTGTTCCCGAACTCTCCATATATGTCTGTCTGCTCTCCCAATAGGAGAGACCTGGAGGCCAGGGGAAGCAAGCCTCACACATCCTTTGTGTCTCCAAAGTGCCCAAAACAAGGGCTAAGAGTACACTTGGAGCTTAATCACAATTTATTACTGTGTGATGTAAGGACCATGGGCTCTGAATGTCAGAGAGAGCAGAGCTGCACACCCAGCTTAGCCACTGACAATTTCTGATCAGGCTTGTGACCTTAGGCAAGTTACTCAACCTCCCTGAGCTTCAGTTCAAACAAACAAACAAACAAACAAACAAACAAACAAACAAACGGACTCAACAAGACTGAGACAACCCGTGTCTCCGCGTGTCTGGTGCACAGTAACTCCGTAGTGCCAGCGGTTCGCACGGCTTTCTCCAATTCTGAACGGCTCCAGGGTATTCTCACCTGGGTTCCTCTGGGCACAGTATAGACTCTCCTTGGCAGTTGACTTCACAGACCAGCTCCGCTCCATGAAAAACTTCTGGCCCAGGGGGTGGCAGAGCCAGCGCAGGGAGTCAGGAACAGCGCTGTGCTCAGGGCCACACAGGCTCTGGGCTCGGTTGAGGAAGTAGCTCTGTGGAAGGACAAGGACTGGGGGTAACACCAAGGTGGCAGAATGCTGGCTGCAGCCACCGTGGGGTGCAGAAAGCACCATGGTGGAGGTGAGCTTGGGGGGAGCCTGGGAAAGCTCAGCACAGGGCAGGGTCTCCCACAGGTACCTGGAAGTAAAGCCCGCCATGGAAACTAGGGCAAGCCCACCAGTGGAGTGTGCTGGACTTGCTGACTAGGTCCAAATCCCAGCAGGAGGGCAGGGAGCAGCCACAAGGCACGCATGGGGCCCCTGCTGCATCCTGTCCTGCTGGGGCTGCCTAATCCTACTGGCATTCAACCTGCAGGGTAAACTAGGAAGATGGTTTCCCAAGGAGGGGTCTCAGGGGACCCCGGCTGCTGTACTTCCCCCTTAGCCCCGTGAGTGCCAAGCCAGGCTGCCCCTTCTATCGTGGGACTTTTTATCATGTAATTTTAATTATATATCTCTTAGACTATTTTAGGCAAAATTATTCTGCTTTGACTAATTTTTCTTTTGCTTTTACTTTGTGTGTAAAGTTTAGAACAGCACATGGCCAACGGACAGGGTCACATCAGATGGCACTGGAGTGAAGGGGCAGCTGGGAGGCCAGCCCAGGCCCCATGCAGGCAAATATCTGTGTGTGGGTGGGAGACTCTCCCCACAAGGCTGGCCCTGCAAGGGCAGCCCCTACAGAAACCCCACGGCACCCCTGCATGAGCCCCTAATGTGAACACTAGCCTGTGAGAAAGAACAGAGGGGGAACTTGGAAAGCCTCTTTGTGGGACAATTCAAAGAGCCAGGGCCCCGGTCACTGGGCCCCTCCTCCACTTGCCAGGATAACATCATTTCAGGACCCCACTGACAAGAACTACAGGGACAATACTATCTACCATGTTTTCAGTTCTATCACTTTTTGAGTGAGGATACTTTCACACTAACAATCACGACTTCCAACCCATAACCATTCCCCAAAACAGGCCAGGGTGAGTGAGGAACTGAGGAGAGAAGACAGGAGGGAGGGAGAAGCATAAGATAGAAAGTCCAGGGAGCCCAGGGGCAGAGCTGCCAGGCCAAGGCCTGCAGACGTCGCTTCTACACCCCAGCCCTTGCCCCCACAGGAGCAGAGCTGTTTCATGGTCTGGTTCAGTCTGATGGTTCTGACCTTTACTGGGCTCTAAGTAGCCATCAGCAAATGTAACGGCTTCAGAAGACTTGAATGCCAGTGTCAGAAATAGCACTGTCGGAGTGCCACTCAAGGACACAGACAGAGAAGACTGTCTCTCTCCAGGGGGAACCTGGAGACACTGCCTGAATCTGAGAAAAAGCAACCTGTTCTATAGACACATACTCATAATCTCAAGGCAGCTTATGAGATGAGGTGGGGTGTTTCACTTACATTTCTAATCATGGGGCCAGTGGCACCAACAGTCCTTCCTCCTCTTTGCTAACCAGTGTTGATACTGGATGTTGGAGACCAAATGTAGAGGAACCTCGTGACCCTCTGCCAACCTTCCACAAAGCACTCACTGAATCTGAGCTGATAACTGCAATGGTGGGAGAATAGCAGTTGAGGAGCTGAGCAGGGAGGGAGGCTGGGGGCTGGTGGCGAGATTTTTTTTTTTGAGACGGAGTCTCGCTCTGTCGCCCAGGCTGGAGTGCAGTGGCCGGATCTCAGCTCACTGCAAGCTCCGCCCCCCGGGTTTACGCCATTCTCCTGCCTCAGCCTCCCGAGTAGCTGGGACTACAGGCGCCCGCCACATCGCCCGGCTAGTTTTTTGTATTTTTTAGTAGAGACGGGGTTTCACCGTATTAGCCAGGATGGTCTCGATCTCCTGACCTCATGATCCGCCCGTCTCGGCCTCCCAAAGTGCTGGGATTACAGGCTTGAGCCACCGCGCCCGGCCAAGATTCCAGGGCTTCTGAGGTCCCAGAACACTTGAATGGTTGACTCCAACTGTCTTTCCAAGAATAGCCAATTCCACGTGTCCAATTAGCAAGGGAGCCTGGTGGTTGATCCAGGAGAAACTGAGGACCAACTGGTCCCTCACAAGGGCCCAGATGTTGTAAGCAGAAGCAAAGCCTAGTCCAGGTCATATGGCAAGAGGAACCAGAAAGGCCAATGTGGAAATCACTAAGTTAAAATGTATTTTAAGCTTAATTCTTTTCTTTTTCTTTTTTTTTTTTTAAAGACAGAGTCTTGCTCTGTCACCCAGGCTGGAGTGCAGTGGTACGATCTCGGCTCACTGCAACCTCTGCCTCCCGGGTTCTAGCAATTCTCCTGCCTCAGCCTCCTGAGTAGCTGGGATTATAGGCGCCTGCCACTGCGCCCAGCTAATTTTTGTATTTTTAGTAGAAACAACGTTTCACTATTTGGCCAGGCTGGTCTTGAACTCCTGATCTCGTGATCCACCTGCCTCAGCCTCCCAAAGTGCTGGGATTACAGGCGTGAGCCACCACGCCTGGCTTTTTTTTTTTTTTTTTTTTTTGCGACAGGATCTCACTTTATCACCTGGGCTGGAGTGCAAGTGGGCGATCATGGCTCACTGCAGCCTCAATCTCTGGGATCAGATGATCCCCACCTTAGCCTCCCAAGTAGCTGGGACTACAGGCATATGCTACCATGCCTGGCTAAATTTTTTTGTAGAAATAGGTTTTTGCTATGTTTCCCAGGCTAGTCTCAAACTCCTGGGCTCAAGAGATCAGCCCACCTCAGCCTCCCAAAGTGTTGGAATTACAGGCATGAGCCACTGCGCCCAGCCAAGCTTAATTCTTAAAACAGGCCGGGTGCGGTGGCTCACGCCTGCAATCCCAGCACGTTGGGAGGCCAAGGCAGGTGGATCACCTGAGGTCAAGAGTTCGAGACCAGTCTGGCCAACATGGTGAAACCCTGTCTCTACTAAAAATACAAAATTAGCCAGGTATGGTAGCAGGCACCTGTAATCCCAGCTACTCGGGAGGCTGAGGCAGGAGAATTGCTTGAACCTGGGAGCCAGAGATGCAGTGAGCTGAGAATATGCCATTGCACTCCAGCCTAAGTGACAAGAGTGAGACTCTGTCTCCAAAAAAAACAAAAAAAAACTTCTAGTTATATTAATAACAAATTTCAGTTGAGGGCAGGGGAGCTTGAGTTTGGTGGTTTGAACTAATAAGAAATAGAAATCCTGGGATACAGTCATCTACAATATAGCTTCTATAAGGGAAACTGAGAAAACAGCTTTTGTTACTCTTAATTTTCTTGGCAATATAGTCCCGTACTAATTTTCCTTTTTTCTTTTTTGAGAGAGGGTCTTGCTCTGTCACCCAGGCTAGAGGGCAGTGGCACAATCACAGCTCACTGCAGTCTCGACCTCCCGGGCTCAAGCAATCTTCCCACCTTGGTCTCCTGAGTAGCTTGGACCACATGCCACACACAAAAAAACCGGGCCCGCCACCATGCCAGGCTAAGTTTTGTATTTTTGGTAGAGATGGGGTTTCACCATGTTGCCCAGGCTGGTCTTGAACCCCTGAGCTCAAGTTATCCTCCTACCTCAGCCTCCCAAAGTGCTAGGATTACAGGCACAAGCCACCATGCCTGGCCTAAAAAAAAAAAAAAATTTTTTTTTAAGTTTTCCTAAATTTTATAGACACCAGAATCCTCCCCAACTGGGGCCTAGGAGCCTCCCCCTGTAACTCATCTGCTAATTACCTGATGTGAAAGAGGCTGTGGCAAGAACCCCACAACTGTTTAGATCCTGAGAGTCACTCAGTACCCCAGGGCCAGTCCCAGCCCCAGGTTGTGTCCCCCAACATCGGTCTAACCCCATGGCTCTCAAATCGTGTGCCAAGGCAGTCTGAGGTGCCACAGCAAGTGATCGGGGCACCATAGGCTATTTTAAACTTTCTTTTTTTTTTCTTTCTTTTTTGAGATGGAGTCTCGTTCTGCGGCCCAGGCTGGAGTGCAGTGGCCGGATCTCAGCTCACTACAAGCTCCGCCTCCGGGGTTCACGCCATTCTCCTGCCTCAGCCTCCCGAGTAGCTGGGACTACAGGCGCCCGCCACCTCGACTGGCTAGTTTTTTTTATTTTTTAGTAGAGATGGGGTTTCACCGTGTTAGCCAGGATGGTCTCAATCTCCTGACCTCGTGATCCGCCCGTCTCGGCCTCCCAAAGTGCTGGGATTATAGGCTTGAGCCACCGCGCCCGGCCTATTTTAAACTTTTGAGGAAAACAATGATGCTCAACATCAGCTGGGCACTTATAAAGTGACTAGATGGGGAGAGCCTGCAGCCTCAGCATTGAGATCACACTAGCTTCCTTTGGAGGTGTCATATCTGTCATGGTACTGTGTGGAAATCAATGTGGAAAAGAGAGAGAGTGGTGGTTGCTAGTCTGATTCCAAAGCTTGAGAAGGTGTGTAGTGCTTGACAGGTTCACGTATCGGTAAGAAACATAGTGAGACTATGCTTGTGAATAGCCATTCCACTCCATCCACTCCAGCCTGGGCATCAGAGTGAGACTGTATCTCTATTAGAAAAAAAAAAAAAAAGAATATTTTGGATTCTTAATAACTATGATTTCTAAGAAATTATTAAGAATCCAAAATATTCTCTCTCTTTTTTTCTTTTGAGATGGAGTCTTGCTCTGTCACCCAGGCTGGAGTGCAGTGGCACAATCTGGGCTCACTGCAACCTCTGCCTTCTGGGTTCAAGCAATTGTGTCTCAGCCTTCCGAGTAGCTGGGATTATAGGTGAGTGCTACCACACCTGGATAATTTTTGTATTTTTAGTAGAGATGGGGTTTTACCATGTTGGCCAGGCTGGTCTCAAACTCCTGACCTTAGGTGATCCACCTGCCTCAGCATCCCAAAATGCTGGGATAACAGGCGTGAGCCACCGCGCCCAGCCTCTTTTCTTTTTCTTTTTTTTTTTTTTAAAGTAGAGACATGGTCTCACTATGTTGCCCAGGCTGGAGTGAAGTGGCTCTATTCATAGGTGTGATCATAGCTAACTGCAGCCTCAAACTTGTGGCTTCAAGAGATCCTCCTGCCTCAGTCTCCTGAGGAGCTGGGACTACAGGTGTGTGCTACCACTCCTAGCAAAAAATATTATTTCTTCTTTCAACTTCACATATGATTTTTTCAAATGACCACTAAGCTGTTAAGACAATTAAATACCTACTAGGATATTCAAACTTAACTACTTAACAGAGGCCAGGTGCGGTGGTGCCTATAATCCCAGCACTTTGGGAGGCTGAGGTGGGCGGATCGCTTAAGCCCAGGAGTTCGAGACCAGCCTGAGCAACATAGCGAAACCCTGGCTACGAAAATTACAAAAATTAGCTGGGTGTGGTGGTGCGCACCTGCAGTCCCAGCTACTTGGGAGGGTGAGGTGGGATGATCACTTGAGCCCAGAGAGGTTGAGGCTACAGTGAGCCGTGGTTGCACCACTGCACTCCAGCCTGGGCAACAGAGTAAGACACTGTCTCAACAAATGAAAAAACTGTTAGGTATTTCTTTTGGCTAAGGGACGACATGAAAAATTTACTGAGACATAGTGAGTCGAGAAAGTTTGGGAATCTTGAGTCATGAGTCGAGCAAGTTTGGGAACCTCTAGTCTAAACCATTTTCACAGAGGCCAGCCCTGCACTTGCCCCCAACACTTGGCTCATTTGTAGCTAAATATATCTCACCAAATTCAAAGCTTCTTCCTTTATAAGAAAATACTGTCTGAGTCTCTTTATTCTCTCTCAAGAGAAGTAAACAGAGAAGAGCAGTGACTTTAAAGATGACAGTTCTTCTCTTTTTTCCATCTTACTGAATATGCAAATTTGGTAATACTATTAAGTTTTTTTTTTTTTTTTTTTTTTTTTTTTTGAGACGGAGTTTCGCTCTGTCGCCCAGGCTGGAGTGCAGTGGCCGGATCTCAGCTCACTGCAAGCTCTGCCTCCCGGGTTTACGCCATTCTCCTGCCTCAGCCTCCCGAGTAGCTAGGACTACAGGCGCCAGCCACCTCACCCAGCTAGCTTTTTGTATTTTTTAGTAGAGACGGGGTTTCACCATGTTAGCCAGGATGGTCTGGATCTCCTGACCTCGTGATCCACCCGTCTCGGCCTCCCAAAGTGCTGGGATTACAGGCTTGAGCCACCGCGCCCGGCCACTATTAAGTTTTAAATATTTATATGCTTTCACACAGCATCACTGTCTCTACAGATTTGGTCTGAGGAAGCTCTTAGAGAGGTGCATGAAGACAATGGACAGAAATGTTCCCTATAGCACTGTTTATAACGGCAAATACTGGAAACCACCCAAATGTCCATCAGCAGCACCAAGTACCTCTGTAGAATGAAGAGGCTACAAAGAAATACCCAAGATTCATTGTTAGTCACTAAATCTGGAAGACCAACACTTCCAGACATCAACACATAAGAGGAAACTCAGCCGTTAGGGTTGGGTGGTGGTGGTGCAGTAGAACAGACTAGCAGATCCGTAGGCAGACCCCGCGCTGTACAGGGATCCTTGATTTATGAAAAAAAAAGGTGCCACTTGGTGCAGCAGGAGAAGGACAGTTTATAAAATAATAGGTTCTGAGTCAGGTAGATATCCTTATGGAGAAATACAGATCTTGCACTCTTACCTCCAACTCATATAAAAATTAATTCCAGGTGGATTAGGTACCTGTGTGTAAAGAGTAAAAAATAAAGCTTCTAGCAGACAACATAGGAGAATATCTTCATGATTTTGAGGTAGGACAAAGATTTACAGGACTTAAAATGTCTAACTGTAAAGGAAAAGACTAATAATCTGGATTTCACTGAAATTAAGAGCTTGTGCTATCACTAGATACAATTAAGAGAGAATACGCAAACCACAGAGTGGGAGAAGGCATCTGAAAAGCATATATCCAATAAAGGGGTCATCTACAGAATAAAGAATTCCTCTAATCAATAAGACGACAGACACTCCAAATGAAAACGAGGTAAGAATTGTGAATTGAATGTCACAAAAAAGACTATCCAAATTGCCAATAAATGTAAGGAGAGGCGCTCAATCTCATTAATCACCTGGGAAGTGCAAATGAAAACTACAATGAGATACACTAGAAGGGCTTAAAAAATTGACATTATATGTGTTTGGTAAGGATGTAGAACTGGAACTCTTGTTCACTGCTGATGGAGTGGAGAATGGCCAACAATCTGGAAATACGCACAACCTCTGACCTACCCAGCAATGACATTCCTAAAAATGCAGTCACGTTTCCTGAAAGATGTGTGTACAAGGAGGTTCACAGCAGCACCCTTCATAATAACCAAAGCCAGAAAGCAACTAAAAAGTTCATCTGCAATAATCTAGTCATACAATGGAACACTATAAAGTATGAGAACGAACAATCTATAATTCTACATGACAACACAAATGATTCTTACACATGATATTGATCAAAAGAAGTCAGACACAAAACAGTGTATACTGCAAGACTCTCCTTCTATTAATATAGTTTAAACAGAGGCAAAATATCTGAGGTGACTAGGATGGTGGTTACCCTTGGAAGGCTGGAAGGCTTGTGGGAAGGAGTAGGTGAGTGATTGCAAAGGGCCCAAGAGAAGTTTCTGAGGTCTTGGTTCTGTACTTTGAACTGTCTGCTGGCTACATGGGTGTGTTTACTCTGTGAAGTCACTGAACTGTGTATTTATGATTTGTATACTTTTTGACACGCACATTGTAATCTTTTTTTTTTTCTTCTTGAGACGGAGTCTCACTCACTCTGTCACCCAGGCTAGAGTGCAGTGGTGCAATCTTGGCTCACTACAACCTCTGCTTCCCAGGTTCAGGCGACTGTCCTGCCTCAGCCTCCCAAGTAGCTGGGATTATAGGTGTGCACCACCATGTCTGGCTAATTTTTGTTTGTTTGTATGTATGTATGTATGTATGTATGTATTTTGAGATGGAGTCTCACTCTGCTGCCCAGGCTGGAGTGCAATGGCGCGATCTCCACTCAACACAACCTCCACCTCCAAGGTTCACGCGATTCTCCTGCCTCAGCCTCCCGAGTAGCTGGGATTACAGGCATGCGCCACCATGCCCGTCTAATTTTTGTATTTTTAGTAGAGACAGGGTTTCATCATATTGACCAGGCTGGTCTAGAACTCCTGACCTCAGGTGATCTGCTCGCCTCGGGCTCCCAAAGAGCTAGGATTACAGGTGTGAGCCACCATGCCCGGCCTTCGCAGCCAGACTTCTAAGCATGTGCTTTGATAAGTTTACTGAAATGACAAACAATAGGCAGATTAAACTCCAGTGACAGAATTCAGAAAAGTGGTTACCTTGGTTGGGGGCAGGAAGAGCAGGGAGGGCCTTAAGAAGGCTTCTGTGAGTACTGGGAATGTTCTGTTTCTTAATTGGGTGTGTGTTGCATGGGTGACTTCACTTCAAGCCGTAAGTTAAAATGTGTGCATTTTTCTGCACGTATGTTGTATTTTGATAAAATCAATGTCTTCAAAACATTTTTGGAGGGCATGGAAGTTACAAATGTAATGACATCAGCCCAGAGCACTTCAATAAACCGAAAAGAAGAGAGACCTCATCAATGCCTCCTGCTCTCAGCCTAGATTCACCTTTCCCAGAAAGCCCACCCTGACTTCCCCCAAGACCAGCTCAGGAGCTCACCCTAGCTCACTGTCCTGAAGACCTGGTCCCAGGAAGAACTGTTAAGGGAAGGTTGAAATGAATAGGAAAAGTGATGTGTCTTCAGTGTCTGTGGACTCCCAGGTCGTCTAGCCCACAAGTGAGAATGGTGTTCTTTCCCCACCTGGAGCCCAGTCCTCCTCATGAGAAGATCAACGTCAAGCTCAAGAAGGGCTGCTGTCTAGGTTCCTTGCCAAAATGTATGCTCCCTGAGGACGAGGCAAATGTCCTGCTTAGAGAGGGTGCTCAGTCATGTTTGCTGAATGAGTGAATCAAGGGATGAATCTCTTATCTGTGGTCACCAGAAACAGAGGTAAGACATAAAAAGTACACTGGGCTTCCCTGCGCCCTTTGTCCCATAGACTATTGTGATGTTCCTCAGGAAACATATCAGTGTCACTACAGGGAACGCTCTGATTCATTCTCAGCTCATCTCTGCTGTTACTGAGATACGGAAACAAATAAGAGATGTGGTAATGCCTGAACATACCTGATGAATTCAGCAGTCTACCCACAGTGGGACACAGAGTAAAACATACCTGTTTCTGCTAGAGTAAGAGAAAGCCTGAGGTCAGCATGTTGTGAACTAGCTAATAACAAGGACTGGGAATTACCCATTTGAGAGTTCCCAAGGCTGGCTCCTAGCCACACATATGGGAGGTGCTTGATAACCACAATCCCTGCCCTGGGTCTGACCTGAGCTCCTTGTGGACGGGCACAGGTTTTCTTTTACTTTTATTCTTTCCATTTCTTTTCTGTAACTCTGTAGCTTGGCAAAGGCACTGGCTTTTATATCTGGACTCACAGTGCTGTGATGGACACAAGATGCCCAATAAATACCTTTTGAGTAAATAAAAGAACCAGGAGACATAACCAGGGGGTTCTAAGAATTTTTATGACCACTGGAAGAGCAGAAAAGTTGCATATTAACCCCCAAATATAGTAGCTCTGCTATCAGTGAACCAATCTTCTTATTACTTCATATTACCTCAGGAGACCAAAATGTCCTGCTTACAAGGCTTATGGTATTAAGGCCACAAGGGGAGGAATTTTGGTCTGTTTTATCGGTTGCTGGAAGTCCTGGTGAAATGAGCAACTGAATGAATGCCTACCCCTCTACGTGGGCAGCACCTGAGCGGGAAGGGGGCTCATAACTGCTTTTGCATCTTAACTCCTGGTTAGGTAAGTGCTCAGGGGAGGTTTACAGAAGGGAACTGAAGGGTACTCACGGCCAGGAAGCCCAGCTTGCCTCCACACCGGGTCTTGAGCCCCATGGCAGCAGTCAGATGGATCTCAACCAGTGTGTTCGGTGGGATTTTCTCCTCTGCACATTCAGCCAGGTTTACGGCACACAATGCCATGTGCACATCAGAACAGGCAGATCCTGCAGGAAGCTTCCCTAGGGTGGGCAGAAACAGACATTATCATTGATGGAACCCCAAAACCAAACTTTTTCCTGCTCTCTCCAGCACAATCAAAGTAAGAGAGGAACCAGGGGAGAAACAAGGTGAACTTTGTGATCAGATAGGCCGGATCATAGGATGGGATGCCAGGCTCTGTGATGTTCTGGCTACCTCGCAGGATAGCTGGGAACATGGCACCCGGTTCTATTGCACCCAGAGCCGCCACGATCGCAGGTTGTTGTACAGCACTCAGGGGCGCACAGGGCAGCATTTCCCAAAACAGTGTCAGCAGCACAGCCCCACTCTGTGTTTCCAAACATTCAAGAGAGGTAATGAAATTTTTTTTAGACAAACTGATTTGACTTTATTTTCATTAAAAAACCTTCACAATGTGGCTGGGTGCCAGTGGCTCACACCTATAATCCCAGCACTTTGGGAGACCAAGGCCAGCGGATCACTTGAGGCCAGGAATTCGAGACCAGCCTGGCAAACACAGTGAAACCACATCTCTACTAAAAATAGAAAAAATTAGCTGGACTGGTGGCGCACACCTGTAATTGCAGCTACTCAGAAGGCTGAGGCAGAATTGCTTGAGCCTGGGACGCGGAGGCTGCAGTGAGCTGAGATCACACCACTGCACTCCAGCCTGGGCAACACTGTCCCCCAAAAAAGCCAAAAAAAAAGAACCCGCATTCATAATACACAAGCACACACCCATTTGAGGGGGAAGTGACATAAACTGAGCAAGGACAGCTGAACGCATGTTGGGTTAGTGGGTGGGAGGCCAGGAAGGCTGACCACACCCTCCCCAATGAGAGGTGCACAGTGGCCCATCGGGGACTGATCCCCTAATCAGGGCACAAAGTATCCTTGCACAGGCACAAGGGCCCATCACAGCTCTCCTGAGGCTTTCATACTGTTGCTAGCTTTGGTCCCTGCTACAAGGGCAAGCAGTCTCCTTGCCTCAGGGGTGGCCACAGGAAGTGCCCATGTCAAGGTGTAGACAGTGGCAAAGCCAGGCTTCCCATGCTCATCCAGCCCTGTGTTCCCTCTCCTGGGCTGCCTTGCCCCCCTGTCTCTTTATCAGCATAGGGAGATCTCAGCCTCCACACTCCATTCTGTACTGGCCTCAGGTGTTCCTCCTACAGGAGACACTGGGCTTTTACTGTCACAGGGAGGGAGGGGAGAGGGCAGTGTGGCAACCATACTGTAGTTACCTCTGTCCTCTCAGTGTCTCACACAGGGAATGCCAGTGAGTATGGAGGGAATGAGTGATGTAAAGCTTCTCAGTTGGAATTCTCCAGAACTTGGCAGCAACAAGGACACAGCCTGATCAGAGACCTGAGTATGGGCTTATTCTGTCCCAAGGGCACACTGAGGAACAGACAAGATAACAGCGGAGCAAATTTGCAGATAGGGACCTTCTGCTAAAATTCTACCATGAGCCCACATATTAAAGGTGCACACTGACCCCACTGTCTCATCTCCTGGTCACTCCTCCATTACTGGCCTGGCTCTGTTCCACTTTTGGCTGAAGCTCCTTGCTGCTACCAGGGCATCTAACACCTTCCAGTTACCACATCCTACTGTTATTCCTGGCTCTCATCTTACTGCGTGTCCCAGAACGATCTCCCTTCCTCAACTCTGCCCTTGCTCCTCCAACACTCAGCCTCTCAGTGTCTCCTCAGACCTCTCCAACTGCTGCTCTTAGGCAGCCTCTGCCCCTGACTCCCTGTCCTCTATCTGTTCATCTCTGTGTGCATGTGCAGTGGCATGATCACAGCTCACTGCAGCCTCAACCTACCTCCCAAGCTCAAGTGATCCTCCCACCTTGGCCTCTCAAGTAGCTGGAACCACAGGTGCACACCACACAGACCAGCTAATTTTTGAATTTTTTTGTAGAGATGCAGTCTCCCTGTATTTTCCAGGCTGGTGGGAAACTCCTGGGCTCAAGCAACCTTCCTTTCTTGACCTCCCAAAGTTCTGGGATTACAGACGTGAACTGCTGTGCCAGTCTTTATCCTTTTCTTTCTTTTTGAGATGGAATTTTGCTCTTGCTGCCCAGGCTAGAATGCAGTGGTACCATCTTGGCTCACTACAACCTCCATCTCTTGGGTTCAAGTGGTTCTCTTGCCTTAGTCTCCCAAGTAACTGGGATTATAGGCACGTGCCACCACACTTGGATTAATTTTTGTATTTTTACTAGAGATGGGGTTTTGCCATGTTGGCCAGGCTGGTCTCGAACTCCTGACCTCAGGTGATCCACCTGCCTTGGCCTCCCAAAGTGCTGGGACTACTGGCATGAGCCAGCTACCATGCCCAGCCTGACTCTTCTAAACTTGAGAAGCACAAACCTGATCATATCACTATTTTCCTAACGCTCTTCACTGAATCCTACTGATACACTACAAGATCCCCAGCCTGGCATCCAAATCCTTCATGGTCCGAGCACTGCCCTTGTGCCCTGGCTCCCTCTAGGACCACTGAAGACTTATTCCCAAGAGCCACCCCAGGTGGGGCTCCTCCTTGGGAACATCCCTCTGCCCAGAAGGCTCATATCCTGCAGAGCTGGTGACCTCTATGCATTCTTCCATGCAAAGCCAAGACTCTTACTTCCCTGGAAAGCCTTTCTTGAAACCCTCCAAAAGGGGACCCACTCCCTCCCAACGAAAACATGTTCCTTCTGCTAAAGTCTAACATACTCACACTGAACTGTCATTCATTTGCTGACCTCTCTCTGCCTTTCTATTACAGCAGGAGCTTAATGAATGAAATAAATGATCATATTTCATTGACTCTAAGATGTCAGCAATTTTTAATCCCACCATTAATTTAAGTATCACTAAAGAAAAACACTACCACTTATCTACAATATGCCACTGTTTATAGGACACATCCTGAGTATAGTGATGTTACTGTGAAAACACGTGCATCTGAGAACTGATGAGCTAAAGCAAAGAGCCATCCTTACAGCTGTGGAAACAGGTAGAAGCTTGGTCTAGCCACTGTAAAAGAGCAGCGTTAAAAGGACTTCAGCTAGGGTGCAGAACTGGCAAATCAAGCTAAGGAGGAGAGGTAGCATGATATGCCTTGCAGCAAGCCAGGCAGCAGCAGCCGCCCCGTCACCTGTGATGTGTAGCTGGTGCAGCCGGTGATAGGCCAGAGCTGCATCCCGGGCGCTGGTCTTAGCTTCGTCTTCAAAGCCTGCCTCAGTGGCTGGCGTGGCCCGCCGGCACTGGAAGACTTTCTTGAGCAGCCAGCGCACCAGGCGTAGCTTCTGCAGGCTGTAGCGGATCACGTTCCAGGAGAGGCTGCAGGCCAGGTCCAGGCGGGAGGTGGGCAGTGCCCGGCCCAAAACTGCCAGGCAGGTTTGTAGGTTGGCGGCAGCAGCTGCAAAATCTCCCTACAAAGTATCAGGAGGTGTTAACGGTCACTGGCCTTGCTCTGGCTTTTTGTTTTGATATAGACTTCTACTCCCCTCACCCCCCATTATCAGAGGAATTAGTGCATACTCATAAAAACAAGGGAAACTTCAGAAAGCTACAAGAAAGTAAAATAAAACCACCTATAATCTCATTCCTCAGGAAGAAGCCCTGCTGACATTCTGAGGTATTTCCTTCCAGACTTTTTACTCGATTGAGATTGTACTGTGTTCTTTCTTTGAGCAAATGCTGGTCAGAGTTCCCTCAGAGTAGCACTTTTTTTTTTTTTTTTTTTCTTGTATTTTAGTAGAGACGGGGTTTCACCATGTTGGTCAGGCTGGTCTCGGACTCCTGACCTCAAGTGATCTACCTGCCTTAGCCTTCCAAAGTGTTGGGATTACGGGTGTGAGCCACCGCGCCAGGCCAGCAGTATCTTTTAGACATAAGACGGGTGACACAGATTTAGATGAACTTTAGGCTTTCAGGGTCTCAAAGTGCGGCCCCCGGAGGCCAACAGCATCAGTTCTTAGGAGCTTGTTAGAAATGCGAGCACTTGGACCTTACCCCAGGGCTACTGAATCAGAACCTCAGGTGTTGCAACCCTCTAGGTGATTCTCATGCCAAGTCTGCTAAAGTGTTTTTCTTTTCATTTTTAGAGATGGGGGTTTTGCTGTGTTGCCCGGGCTGGTCTTAAACTCCTGGGCTCAAGCAATACCCACACCTCAGCCTCCCGAGTAGCTAGAATTTACAGGTGTGAGCCACAGTAGCCAGCTTCATGCCTGCTGAAATTTGAGAACCATGGTTTCAGGCAAACTCACAGCTAAACTACCTTACTCTAGGATTCAGATGAACTAATCTTTGTCAACCTGAGAGTGTCTAATGGAGAGTCTAGGCACTGTACTGAAGAACGCTCGCTTTCTCTCTGTCACTGCTGGAGACTATAAGACAGGCTAAGACAGGCTATACAGTCTTGGGAAATTAAATTCTCCTATTTTCCTCTATTGGGCAGCTGATACACTACCTGTGCTTTGTTTCCCACATCATTACAGGACTGGACAAGGGAAAAGAAAAGATGTCCTCAGAGCAACAGTCTCTAAGGTGGCTCTATCTTTTCAGTCAGAAGTACCTGCAACTTGAAGATTCCAAAGGAGGCAGGTGTTCCCTGGCTCCTCCCCTGCCTTTCCCTTAAAGGTACGCTATTCCCAAGCCCCAATCTTTGGCTCTCACCCTTCCTGACTCCCCAGTCCAATTCTCCCTAAGAACCCTCTCCTGACAGACAAGCTTCCCAAACACTCTGGCCCCGCCCCTCCTCCGTCCCCATGGCCTGCCTCCCAATCACTGCTCACTCTACAGAGGCCTCTTCCAGCTTTTCCAGGCAACATGGCCTAGATGGAGTCCACTCCATTTTGGAGCTTCTCTTATCCTTGAGTCAATGTCACTATCACTTCCCTTCCAAATACTACATTTCAAATATTTATTCAGTTGAAACCTTTCCTTTTAATTCCAGGTCCTTGCCATCATCTCTTACTCAGCCTCTTTCATAGAGCCCCCTGACTCAGCCAGGCGTGGTGGCTCATGCCTATAATCCCAACATTTTGGGAGGTCAAGGTGAGAGGATCACTTGAGCCTAGGAGTTTGGGACCAGCCAGACAACATAGTGAGACCTTGTCTCTACTTAAAAAAGAGCACCCTAACTTGTTTCCATGTTCCATGCATTTCACATCTCCCTTCTACCTACCCTTCACTGCCACCAGAATGATGCTTATAAAACACACACCTGAACCTGCCTCTAGGATATACATCTTGGGATGTTATGCTCAGGGAACAGGCCTCTTAAAATCACATCTATATTCTGAGACCCATAGCCCCAGCAAGGCTGACAGAGCCAGGATGGCCAATCAGATTCTCACTAACGGCTCTGCAGCTTGCAGAGGTGGGGAGGGCATGCCCATGGCTCACTGCTGCTGAGGAGTGTTCTGGTTCTTGTTCCTCTTGAAATGCGGATGTTTAACTCTTCCTCAATGCTGTGAGTTGCCCCAGAATTTTTTCCATAAACTCCCTGTTGATTTCGAATGAAAACTTTCAGCTAGTTTTCCTGCTCAAAAACCTTCCCTGGTTCTATAGAGAACTGGGAATAAAGCCCCAAATCAGTTCCCAGTGAAAGCCCTCTCCATTTTGGGCCTAGACACACTACCAGCCTTTGCCTTCAACTCTCTGTGACACACCCTACACTCAACACACCCTGGAACCTGCCAGTCACCAAATAGCCTGTCTATTCATGCCTTTGGGTGGGTCCTTCTGCCACCTCTGCCCTTCCTTCCTGCTCTTGGCAGCCCCACTCAAGCCGGGAACCCCTCCCTCAGAACCCAACTTTATTATTCCTCTGGCATACCAGAGACATAGATCATCTCATGCCCCTGGAATTGATTATCTATGCAGAGGCACCCTCTCCACTGCCCTGTGACTGTTCGGCAGCAGGGTCCCTTTTTCCTTTCAGTTACCACAAGCATCTATCATAGGACTTTCTTCGACATGAGTTGCTGAATTATTGGTCAAGTCTAGGGGAGGATGGGGAAGGGCGGACACAGAACTCACTCTGGCGAGATCCAGGTCTGCCTGTTTCCGGTGCCTCCAGAAGGTGACCGAGGAGCGGGAGTGTGGCCGGATCACTGGCTCCCCATGGACCAGCAGCTTCACAAAGACGCTCAGGACAATCACACCATTTACCAGCCATAAGAGAAGAGTAGGCATCATCCAGTCAAACCAGCCCCCAGAACCTAAGAAGGAGTGTCTCAGCAGAGCCTGCCAGGAAAGGCCTTGCGGAGCAGCCAGGCACCTGACAGACCCCAGCACTATCACAGGAAAGAGTCTTCTACCGCATTTTCAGAAGAAACGGTGAATAATTCTATAATCTAAACGGGGCTAATGACTGTAGCCCTTGTCATTATGGAGCTGAGTGCTACAAAAATCTGTTAGCTTGAAAGGGTTAAGGCATTGGTTTTGCAACCTCAGGTAAAAAACACCATATCCTCCTTCGAATAGGTACCACCCCTCCACACCAGGGTATTTAGAGTAGTGTGGGTCCCTGATTTGTTTTGCTCATTCTGACTGAACGTGGGCTTGCCTTGTTACTTCCAAAACGGAACTTATGCCAGTCCCTATCAGAAGCAAGGAGGTGGGGGCCCACTATAAAACCCCTTTGGGACCTGGTAGCCAAGCCAAGAAGTTTGTACACAGGGTCCTTCTCCTGCCATAGTGGTCCAGCCATGCCCAGGTGGTGCAAGGGGCCGCCACCTACCTGACTCAAATGACAGGACACTGCGGCCAGAGCCTGAGTGTGGGTGCTGGTCAGAGTCGTGAGCCCCTCCCCACTGCAGCAGGGAAGTCAGGGGGTTAAAGGAGAGACACAGGAAGGTGAGGACACACAGAAGAATCCGTGAGCGGTCTACCATGCCCAGTGCCACAGGAGGAGAGTCGGGCTCATCTTTGACCTTCAAAATAAGGCCTCGAGGTTGGAATAAATACGGCATAGGTTTTTACAGCACTTTATAAATACATATATATATATTGCAAAATGGTTATGAGGTTTAAATTCAAGTCTATTAACTCAGGACTAAGGCCAGATGGGAACTGAAAGGCCTATAATTCACTAACTGCTGCTCAAACACTGGCACATTCACCTGCTTGCTAACTGAGAAAAGTACATGTGCCAAAGAACAAAGGTAGAAGAGATTTTCTTTTAAAATAGAGCTCTACCACAAAAGAGAACACACTGTATGATTCTGTTTCTGTATAATTCCAGAACAGGCAAAACGAATCTAAAGGAACAGGAAACCGATGAATCAGTTATTGTCTGAGGCTGGAGAGGGGTGTGGGAAACTACCTGCAAAGGTATACAAAAGAGCTTTTTGGGGTGATGGAAATGTTCTATATCTTGATTATAGTGACAGTTACATAGCACTGTACATTATATTAAAACTCTTGGTACTGTACATTTAAAGTAGGTATATTTTATTGCATTTAAATTATACCTCAATAAAGTTGATCAAAGACCATATTTAGTGTGAATCTATCTAAAGGATATTTTACCTGTTCTAAAACAGTACCATTGTCTATACCCACCCCACTCTCCATTTTATAGCAGGAGGGCTGGAGCCAGATCTCCCCTGCGCCCCAATGTGTATATAGCATGTCATTTCTTTTCAATATTTTAAAACCATTTTTCTTCTGATGACTCAGAAGCTAATTCAATTTATATGTCAAACAGCCTGTTGTTGCCAAACAGAATCACATTTATAAGAATATTTCAAAAACAGAGCATCCTTAGTAAAATTAAGTATGTGATACAATAAACAGCTTAGTCAAAAACAAACACTAGAAGGGAACTTTGTGCTTACAGAGTCAGAAACTGCCAAAGTCAAAATACAGTACAGAACCCAGTGGTCTCTACAGGTTCCCAGGAAGGTCATTAGGCTCAGAGCCTCTCTTAAGTAATTCCATTAAACTACCATTGCCAGGGGCTTTCTTTGACGATTAAAGGCCCATAGGTAAAATGTTATCTGTTAGACTGCAAATTGTAATCATTTCTGAAAAGAGGACCCAGAGGCAGCCTCATCCTAAACGAATTGATCAGCCTCACAAAGTGGTCTTGCCAGGCCCATTAAAGGCAGAGTGAAGCAATGAGGTGCCTTCAGCAGCTCCCAACGCTCCCACAACAGCTACTCTGCATTCTTGTTCTGGATCTGGCACTCATTACTCTCTGACTGGGCCTATCAGCAAGGACCAGTTAAACCTGAGGGACTGTTTCCCCCCAGAGTCAGTTTTCTCTCTCTTTATTCTCCAGGACCTGGTTAATTTCACAGAATTCCTGTTTCTCTCCACGCTAGGCCCCTGAACAAGCAGCCTGGCCTCATAACTGTGACCTCCCAGCTACTTTCTTAGGGGAAATGAGAAAGGTTCCAAGGATCAGGAGATTTCAAAAGTCTGTACCTTTGCATCATCCAACAGAGGGCTTCCTGGCTCAGAGTCAATGGAGTAGGGAGAGAAGCCAGCCTGGGACCCTGAGTCAGAGGCTGGGGGGGACATCAGAAGGACATTCTGATTAAAGTCCTCGATCTTCAGGTCCACCTCAGTGTCCACCAGACTGCCTAGGTCGATGCCCTTTAGAAGCTCTGCAAAGAAAACCCCACCTGGTGAAAATGATCTGCTTTTACAAAGCCCCACCCAGGCCGGGCTGACAACCCTGTTCTCAGCACACTTACTGTTCTTTTGATTTGCCAGCTTCAGCACCATGTTCTCCTGGCGCAGTTTATGATTGACCTGCTGCAAGTATTTGATGTAATCAATGGCCTTCCTCAGAACGCCAGACTTGTGCATCTGGGTAGGAAGATACGTGAAAACACAGTGAGATCAGTGCAGGCTACAGGGTGAAAAGAGCAGAGCCCCAGCACTTGGGATGAGAGCATGGCTCTGTGAGGGGAGAAACCAAGTTCAGATGCTGGCCCTCCCAATGATTAGCTGTGCCACTCGGAAGAAGTTACTCCATACCTCTGAACCTCACTTTCCACCTCATTAACACAGAGATAATGAGAGTCTGTGAATCACAGGCTTGCAGCCTGGCTAAATCAGATAATGAGTGTAAAGAGCTTAGCCCCGAGCCTGGCAAATAGTTGACACTCAATAAATATTAGCTATTGTTCCTACTTCTTATAATAATCCTAGCATCAAAACAAACTTTAAGGAAAACAAATGACAAAACACCACAGCATTGTTGGACAGCTATCTTTTTTTTTTTTTTTTTTTCCAAGACAGAGTTTCGCTCTTGTTGCCCAGGCTGGAGTACAATGGCACCATCTTGGCTCACTGCAACCTCCGCCTCCCAGGTTCAAGCAATTCTCCTGCCTCAGCCTCCTGAGTAGCTGGGATTACAGGTGCCCGCCACCACACCTGGCTAATTTTTTGTATTTTTAGTAGAGATGGGGTTTCACAATGTTGGCCAGGCTGGTCTTGAACTCCTGGCCTCGTGATCCACCCGCCTCGGCTTCCCAAAGCGCTGGGATTACAGGCGTGAGCCACAGCACCTGGCCTGCACAGTTATCTCAAGGCATAGATTTTTACTTAGGATGTACACCTTTCAGATTTGTAGGCAACAAGGAAAATAATGAAATTTTCTTTCAAAATAGGGTTTAAACATAGATAGGTTTTAAAAATAAAATCTCCTGCTTTCCAGAAGACACATTCAGTGAAACACCAGAAACATTTGGAAAATCAATTTCCTCTATTTGTTGCTGGTCAAAGACTCAACCTCTTTTTTCTTTCTTTTCCCTAAAAGGTAACCCCTAAACACAGCTAAAACGATGCCATCAGCTGACTCCAAGGCACACACAGTCCTGTATCTGGAACTACTGAGTGGCAGGCGTCTTTCTCTGCCTCTGACAGTGGAGTCCCCCATCACTGCAGAGAACAGCCGAAGGAGTCAAAGGTCTCAGTGGGTCACTGCCTCATCAACCCTCACCAGTACCCTTATGTTTTTTAATATTTTATAATCTTGACACAATACCAAGATGCTTTAATAAAAAAGTACCTCTAACTCGGTCTTATATTCACTTACCTTGAGTCTGGGACTTCTCTAAGCTCCTGAAGCGAAAACAGGTAGAGGGGACATGGTGGAACATAAAACACGATTTTGCTTGGTACCCACCTTGGCGTCTGTCCCCATGACCAGGTCTTTCAATTCGATGATTTTGTCATTGATGGAGGAGCGATATCGTTTCTCAATGATATTGTGGGTTGTCCGCCTTTCTCCTTCTTTGGGGGGCTCAAGCTGCTTGACTCCCCCAGGTACCTGCTTAATGGGCACTTTCTCTTGCCCCATCATTACAGGCATTGTGGTCAGAATGGTCCCACTGCTGCCCACCAGGGTCTAGAATAGGCACAGGTATAGAGCACAATGAACCCTTTGTTAGTCTGCATAAAGCAACCTCAACACAGACCTGCCTACCCTGGCCAAGTGTTGCCAGACCTGGCAGTACTTCATGAGGTCTGAGACTCTTCCTGAGTTAATCAAATCAGGCCACAAGAAGCCTCAGGAGCCACGGCACCTTGGTTACTACCTACCTTCAGAATCAACACTGATAAACTACACAAGAGGATTAACATGGCTAAATATGTTTTAAGTTTTGATCTACGTATGCCAGAAACAAGTCATATGATTTCTGCTCTGCTGTCAAACTGTTAACCACTTCTAAACTTGTACATGGTGAACCACAAGTTGGTACCGGAGAAAACTTTCTCCTAGTGGATGACACATTTTTTCCTCTCAAATGACAATTAAGCAAATTACTGCATTTCTTTATACAATTTTGCCATCAAAAAGCTTAAGGGCAGAAGTGACACTCTCAGAGCCATTTGATGAAGTAAATAGGCCAACCATGGAGGTCCCCCCTTTTATTCTTCATCTCTGTTTTCTCCTCTTATTTTTCCTAACTTTACTTTCTTTCCTTTTTTTTTTGAGACGGAGTTTTGCTCTCGTTGCTCAGGCTAGAATGCAATGGCGCGATCTCGGCTCACCGCAAACTCCGCCTCCCGGGGTTCAAGCGATTCTGCTGCTTCAGCCTCCAGAGTAGCTGGGATTACAGGTATGCGCCACCATGCCTGGCTCATTTTCATATTTTCATTAGAGATGGAGTTTCATCATGTTGACCAGGCTGGTCTCGAACCACTGACCTCAGGTGATCTGCCTGCCTCAGCCTCCCAAAGTGCTGGCATTACAGGCATGAACCACTGGGTCCAGACCAATTTTAGTTTATTTTCTTGAATGATGGCCTCAATATCTAATCGGCCAATAAATAAATTAAAAGGTGCCCAATTTCATTAGTTGCCAATAAGTACGTCATGCACAATAAATACCACACATCTTAAGTTTATAGCTTGATGAATTTTACATATGTACACAATGTATATAACCACCCAGACCAAGATATAGCCCATTTCTACCAGCTCAGCTCAGAAGGTTCCTGCATGCCCCTCCCCTCCTTGGCACCACTGCTCTGACTTCTAGCACCATAGCTTCATTTTGTCTCTTTTTGAAGTTTATATAAATGGAATCATTAGCATGAACTCTTTTGTGATGGGCTCCTTTGGCTTGACACACTATTTCTGAGGGACAGCCCCATGTTGTTTCATGCATCGGTAGCTTTTTTTTTTGAGAAGTCAGTCTCGTTCTGTCATCCAGGCTGGAGTGCAGTAGTGCGATCTCGGTTCTCTGCACCCTCTACCTCTCAGGTTCAAGCAATTCTCCTGCCTCAGCCTCCTGAGTAGTTGGGATTACAGGCACGTGCCACCATACCTGGCTAATTTTTATATTTTTAGTAGAGATGGGGTTTCACCATGTTGGCCAGGCTGGTCTCAAACTCCTGACCTCAGGTGATCCACCCCCTTTGGCCTCCCAAAGTGCTGAGATTACAGGCGTGAGCCACCGTGCCTGTCAGCCGTTCTTTTTTTTTAACTGCTAGGCACAATTTCATTGTATGAATATATCACAATGTGCTTATTCTCCTGTGGATGGACATTTGAGTTGCTTCCAGTTCTTGGCTTTTATGAATAAAGCTAGTGCTTCCAAATTTTAATCACCATTTACTTTATCAGATTCTCATGCTATAGGATGCTGAAAGTGGCTAAGAACCTACAACTGAAGGATGGGGTTGTGAGGGACCTTCCATGTCCCTCACCTTGGAGCCCTTCCCTGCCTGGTGGCCCTAGGGTCCTTAGCAGGACCTAAGAGGTAAATGGTCCTGTGTGGAGCTATTAGCCAAGAATAGAGGGTCCTTCTGCTATTCTTTTCTTCTTCCTTGTAGACCCCAGTCTCCCACATCTAACACAACTTGGTAATACTTTCTCGAGCGAAAAAAACGACTAAGAGGAATGACATTTACAATTTGACTGATTCGTGCTATAGACCCTCCCATACCTACTCAGCATATAGATTTAACATCTCTGAAGACTAACACCTCCAGGAATAAAGGGGGAAGGTGGGGAAGAAGGCAGCTCTTACTGGTACTTGAAGGGCAGCCGTCTGGATAGGGGTGGTGAGGGCGGTGAGGGCTGGGTTCTGGACCGCAGCCATAACAGGGCTGCCATCTGTCTTCAGCGTGGTCAAAACAAGGGAATCTGTCTTGATGATCTGAGGCTGGACCAGGACCTGGATGAAGAAGGAAGAAAAGGAAAAGAGTGATAGCATTATCCTTCTGTTATGAATTCCTTTCTTACTGCATAGACCTTCCAAGAGAGAATGAGAAATGATATAATTTTGTTGAAATTGAGAATAAAAAAACAAACAGGAAATCTCATAGAGGCCATTTCGAAAGCCGGCTATTTTGTACAGCCTGAATACTGGGTTCAGGTGGAGAAAGAGGGGCTAGCTAAAGAGGGTACTGGCTTCTTTTTTTTTTTTTTTTTTTTTTTTTTTGCTGAGACAGGGTTGCTCTCTGTTGCCCAGGCTGGAGTGCAATGGCACAATCTCAGCTCACTGCAGCCTCGACCTCCCGGGCTCAAGCGATCCTGCTGCCTCAGCCTCCTGAGTAGCTGGGACTGCAGGTGTGTGCCACCATGCCTGGCTAATTTTTTGTATTTTTTGAGGAGACAGGGTTTCACCATGTTGCCCAGGCTGGTCCTGAACTCCTGGGCTCAAGAAATCCACCTGCCTCGGCCTCCCAAAGAGTTGAGATGACAGGCGTAAGCCACGGTGCCCAGCCAGGTCATGGGTTTCAAGGCTGAAAGACTTTCAGGAGGGGGGTGCCAGTGGCCCAGCAGGAGCAGGAAGCAGGAGCAGAGCAGAGATGCGTAGAGTGGACGGCAGAGAGGAGAGGAAAGACTCAGGAAAGCCAGACACATGGCTGAGAAGCAAAATTAATAAACCTGATTTTTTTTTTTAAGATAAATTACTGTGTTAGTAAGAAAATACAGGCCAAGTGCGGTGGCTCATGCCTGTAATCCCAGCACTTTGGGAGACTGAGGCAGGTGGATCACAAGGTCAGGAGTTCGAGACCAGCCTGACCAACATGGTGAAACCCTGTCTCTACTAAAAATACAAAAATTAGCTGGGTGTGGTGGTGCACGCCTGTAATCCCAGCTAGTCAGGAGGCTGAGGCAGGAGAATCACTTGAACCCAGGAGGCAGACGTTGCACAGTGAGCTGAGATCATGCCACTGCACTCCAGCCTAGGCGACAGAGCAAGACTCTGTCTGAAAGGAAAAAAGAAAAAAAGAAAATATAGTCCACGATGATGTATGACATAAAGACATTTTTTTGTGATTATACAAATAATACATGTCCCCCAGCTGGGTGCAGTGGCTCACGCCTGTAGTCCTAGCACTTTGGGAGGCCGAGATGGGTGCATTGCTTGAGGCCAGGAGTTGAAAACCAGCCTGGCCAACCTGGAGAAACCCCGTCTCTACTAAAAATGCAAAAAATTAGCCAGGCGTGGTGGCAGGCGCTTGTAATCCTAGCTACTTGGGAGGCTGAGGCAGGAGGACTGAGGCAGGAGAATCGCTTGAACCTGGTAGGCGGGGGTTGCAAGGAGCCAAGATCGCGCCACTGCACTCCAACCTGGGCAACAAGAGCAAAACTCTGTCTCAAAAAAAAAAAATAACTAAAAAAAAAAATACATAAAAAATAAAACATGCCCCCCAACCCAAAAGTAATATATGTTCAGCACCCACAGCAGAAAATATGGAAAACAGAAAACTATGAAAGCCAGGCGTGGCGGCTCACGTCTGTAATCCCAGAGCTTTGGGAGGCTGAGGCGGGTGGATCACGATGTCAGGAGTTCAAGACTAGCCTGGCCAACATAGTGAAACCCCGTCTCTACTAAAAATATAAAAATTAGCCGGGTGTGGTGGCATATGCCTGTAGTCCCAGCTACTCGGGAAGCTGAGGCAGGAGAACTGCTTGAACCTGGAAGGTGGAGGTTGCAGCAAGCTGAGACCATGCCACTCCATTCCAGCTTGGGCAACAGAATGAGACTCCGTCTCAAAAAAAAAAAACAAAAACAAAACAAACAATGAAAACAGAAAACTATGAAAAAGAAAATTATCTGGGAGATACCAATTTGGCACATTTCTTTCCAGTTTTACGCCCATTACATGTGTACATAAAGTGACAGCACCAGCCTTTCCTGAGTGCCAGTGACTATCTACAGATATGGGCTCAGCCAGGTCTCTATACACTGCTCACAGGTGCATCCTGGTGCCCTACAAGCTGCTTTGGGTACACTCTGGTTGGTCCTTCTTAGTATGTAGACCACATCTTCAACCAAGGACCAGTTAACAGCCCCATCCAGTGCCTCCTTGAATCCTTTCCAGCCACTTACCGGGACCTGCTGCACCTGTGGTGCGGCAACTGTCTGCACCGTGGCTGGGGCAAGGGTCTGCAGCGTGCCATTGGCTGTTTGTGTCAGCACCCGCTGGGCCTGTACTGTCTGCACCTGCTGCTGAATGGTGACCGGCTGTACCTGGGAGGATGTCACCAGGCTTTGGACTTGAGGCTGAAGGACTTGGGAGAAGAGGAGAAAAAAGGCACAGAGATGAGGAATGCATTCTGTCAAGTATCTCATAATGATTCCAACTCCCCACCTGCTGCTGAAGACGATGTGCACAGCCATTTACAAGCTGGTTTAGACAACCAGAACATCCCATAAGGGCTGCATCAATTTCTGAGGGAACGAGTACAAATTGTTTTATTACTCTGGGTGCCAGGGTGGAGGAAAGGGAAGCTAGTCAGCAAATGACTGCACCCAGCAAGGGAGTTAACAGATGTGGAGAATCAACAACTCCCTGGGGCTTCGTTTCCTTCCATCCTTTCTGGACGGTAAGTGTACTTTGGGAGGGCTGTCTCAGCTTTTTGCCTTTACATTCCTCTACCCGTCCCAATTCTTGAACTCCACTGTAGAACTGTAAGATTCTTTGAAATTCAGAGCAATACTAATCTCACCCAAGGCGAGCCAGAGGAAAATATGATGAAAAGGCACTGGGATGCAGCACATCACAGAAAGAACAAGCCCCTTTCAGCCATCCATTCCCTCAACACATATTGAGGGCCCAGCATGAGGCTCGCTACTTGAAGCTGCTGCACCTACATTAAAAGTCATATTCATCGCCATAGTGGATGCTCAGATGTTTGCTGAATGAATAGTTCTCAACTGTGGCGGCTGAGATCTGGCTGCCACCTAGCCAATTTCAAGCCTTATTCAAGTCTCCACCACTAGTTATCAGGAAACCCCTGTGTCTACTATGCTTGCTGTATTTTTTTTTTTTTTTTTTTTTTGAGACAGAGTTTCGTTCTGTCACCCAGGCTGGAGTGCAGTGGCACAATCTTGGCTCACTGAAGCTCCGCCTCCTGGGTTCACGCCATTCTTATGCCTGAGCCTCCCAAGTAGCTGGGACTACAGGTGCCCGCCACCACGCCTGGCTCATTTTTTCTATTTTTTAGTAAAGAAGGGGTTTCACCAAGTTATCCAGGATGGTCTTGATCTCCTGACCTTGTGTTCCGCCTGCCTTGGCCTCCCAAAGTGCTGGGATTACAGGTGTGAGCCACCGCGCCCGGCCGCTTGCTGGATTTTTTAACCAAGTATTTTTGATGTAGGCACAATAGATATTAAGGTATTTGAAGCTGCAGAATGTGACATGCTCCTGTACCAGTTCCTATTGACAGTTACCAGAAATTCATTCAGACAGGACCATATTGATATACCTGCCATTCCTGAAGAGGACAGAAATATTTACAGTGTCTGCAAACTGGCATATAAACTTTGGGACCAACCAACCACTACCATTCTGACTTCTGAATCACCTTGAAAGCTAGTAGCTGCATTCTGGTATATCAAAGGCTGCTGGATGATCCTTGTCTGCGGAGCGGTGCTGAATGTTGGGGTGATCATTACCGTCTGTTGTTGCAGCTGAGCTTGAGGTTGAGGCTGGGGCTGGGGGCGGGGCTGAAGAATAGGAGTTGCCCTGGGTGTGGTGGGAACTGGGGTGGGAGAAACCTTGACCTGCAGGGTTGGAGCCTGTGGGGAGGCCGTCGAGGGAGAGAAGGAAGGTAATGGGACCTGGGTGAATGACCGTTGCATTGAAGGGTCCACAGCTCCGCTGCTGCTGCCCCTGCCATTGCTGCTACTGCTGCTGCCGCTGCTGCCGCTGCTGCCACCACCACTGCCAGGAAAGGAGCTACACAGCTGCTCTGAAAACAAGTCAGGGAACTCTCCCACTTGATTACTGACGAATTGCAGCATCTCTGTGAACAAAAGAAAAGGAGTAATTTTATTGCTATCCAAAAAGTTATCTTTCAAACTTGCTTAAGAAACTAACGCATGAAAACCCAATGGCCTTCCTAAGACCGTGGCAGAAATGGGTCAGGAAACCCTTACCTCTTTCTTGTGGGGATCATCTGGGACAAGATGGCTGACCAAGGTCCCAGGACAACAGGACAGGACTTTATCTGTTTGATGTTCTTTTCCCTCCTCACTCTCACCTCCAGGCCCTTTCTCTCATTTTCTTTTTTTTTTTTTTTTGAGATGGAATCTTTCTCTGTTGTCCAGGCTGGAGTGCAATGGTGCGATCTCGGCTCACTGCAACCTCTGCCTCCCGGGTTCAAGTGATTCTCCTGCCTCAGCCTCCAAAGTAGCTGGGACTACAGGCGCACGCTACCATGCCTGGCTACTTTTTGTATTTTTAGTAGAGACAGGGTTTCACCATATTGATCAGGCAGATCTCAAACTCCTGACCTTAGGTGATCCACCCACCTCAGCCTCCCAAAGTGCTGGGATTACAGGTGTGAGCCACCACACCCAGCCTCTCTCATTTTCCTGACTGTTTTGATCAATCATAAAAAGAACTACCTTTGTACTAGGTGGGTGCTGTTTTGTGAAGTACCAAGGGTCCTTTTTTACAGCTGGAGACGCTGAGGCAGCGAGTAGGGAGTCACTGTCCTAAGGCTGTGAGTATAGCGGCCTTGGCTTGTGAGGCCACCTCCAGTCCTAGCACTGCAGACTCTAACTTGCTCTAACCCCTTTCCTCCTCACCACAGGCAGGCTCTGGGCCTCCTCTCCAAGCTGAGTAAAGCCATGGGCACTGTTGGTATTCTCGGAAACACTCAGGGACAACCAAGTTGATGGCCCCTAGTCATGGAACTTCAGGGATGCAAAGAATGGAAAGACCATATATGAAATCCAGGAGAGGAAAGTAACTTGGCCAAGGTCCCACAGCTTGTTAGAGTACAGCCAGGATTAGAACCAGTTCTCTGCCTCCCAGCTTTGTGTTCTTCTACCACAACGCAGTGCAGGTGTGTTGACAGGTCAGGACACAGCAAGCCGGCCCCGCCCTGGACTCTGTGCTTCCCAGGGCCCATGCTGGCCCTTGTCTGGTTGTGCCCCTTTTCTCTGGGCAAGGGGTCTTGGGTCCAAAGGGATGTGTCCACCTGGAGACCACACTCCCCTTTCTAGATCATGTTCCGAGTAGCTGGGACCCTTAAATTCCCAGCCCAAAGGGTCTCAAGCCTGCTTCCAGGGCCTCTTCTCTGGCCAGTCTTCCCACAGGCTTTCCAAAACCTAACTTAACTCACAACTACCCCCTCATCTCTCATGACTCCCTTCTTTTCATATGACTGCTCCCTATAGGAGTCAGGGGCCTCAGCTTTGCCCCAGATAGTTTCAGATCTATAATTTTCTACATCGTCCACATTCTTTTCTCTTTCTAATACACTCCCAAGAAGCTACTGCTTGTTCTTGAACTATGGCCCCTGCTTTCCAAACCCTCAAGGCCATATGATGCTCTGATTTAGACACCAAAACAACAAAAAACACCACACCACCACTATAAAAAAAAAAAAAAAAAAAAAAAAAAGGCACCATCTCCATTCCCCCAAACCACCACCAGGATGTTCTTCTCAGGTCTCCGATGCTGTGTGTGTGAGTGTGTATTTTTTTGGTGTTGGGGGGGCGGGGGGAGGCGCTGGAGCCTGGGATATGTTTGTATATCTGACAAACAGAAAGCTGCTGAGGCCAGGTATGGTGGCTCATGCCTGTAATCTCAGTGCATTGTGAAGCCAAGGTGGGAGGGTCACTCGAGGTTAGGAGTTTGAGACCAGCCTGGGCAACACAGTGAGAGACTGTCTGTCTGTCTCTTTCTCTCTTTTTTTGAGACAGGGTCTTGTTCTGTCACCCAAGTTGGAGTGCAGTGTCACAATTTCAGCTCACTGTAGCCTCTGCCTCCCAGGCTCAAGCGATCCTCCCACCTCAGCCTCCCAAGGAGCTGGGACCACAGGCGTGCACCACCATGCCCAGCTAATTTTTGTATTTTCTGTAGAGACAGGGTTTCACCATGTTGCCCAGGCTGGTCTCAAACTCCTGAAAAGCAACCTGCCCGTTTTGGCTTCTCAAAGTGCTGGGACTACAGGTGTGAGCCAGGGCACCTAGCCAGATCCCTTCCCTGAACACAAAACAAACAAACAAACAAAAAAACACAAAGATTTTTTGGGCCGGGTGCAGTGGCTCACGCCTATTATCCCAGCATTTTGGGAGGCCAAGGTGGGCGGATCACGAGGTCAGGAGATCGAGATCATTCTGGCTAACACAGTGAAACCCCATCTCTACTAAAAATACAAGGAATTAGCCAGGCGTGGTGGCGGAAACCTGTAGTCCCAGCTACTCGGGAGGTTGAGGCAGGAGAATGGCGTGAACCTGGGAGGCAGAGCTTGCAGTGAGCAGAGATCACGCCACTGCACTCCAGCCTGGGCTACAGAGTGAGACTCCGTCTCAAGAAAAAAAAAAAAAATTTTTTTTGAAGCTTACAAAAGGATAGGAAAAATAAATCATAAATAAATGTAAATAGGCCGGGGGTGGTGGCTTATGCTTGTAATTCCAGCACTTTGGGAGGCTGAGGTGGATGGATCACCTGAGGTCAGGTGTGCGAGACCAGCCTGACAAACATGGTGAAACCCCGTCCCTACTACAAAACTCAGCCAGGCATGGTGCTGGGTACCTGTAATCCCAGCTACTTGGGAGGCTGAGGCAGGAGAATTGCTTAAACCCAGGAGGCGGAGGTTGCAGTGAGCCAAGATCGAGCTACTGCACTCCAGCCTGGGTCAAACGGTGAGACTCTGTCTCAAAAAATAAATACATAAATAAATAGATAAATAAATGTAAATAAATAAATAAAGCTGCTGGGGCTTTCCAGTGTGGCCTCCATATGGGATCACTGGAGCTCAGCATTTCAATCTGGGCACCTTAAGTATCCAGTCAGCTAAGCCTGCTGTGGGCAAAACAGCATCTCACCAGACTCCGTTCCTCCATAGTGGTATTATTCACCAACACCATGACACAAAGCTCTGTCCTCACTCAGCCTCGTGTGAGGGAGAAATGGGCAGATTGCTACAGACATTGCAACTTGTACTAACCAATTCCAATTCCTTGACATGATTAAACTAAGAAATGTCCTCAAATTCAGTACATTTAAACAAAACATAATTTAGTGCTGACACACTCCAAGTACAAGATTATAAAATGCTTTAAGAAAATGATCGAGAGAAATCTAAGAATTTGTTGAACCTTTTAGAATTCCCCCAAAATTCCAACTGTCTAAGAAATCAACACAGAGGGCTGCAACAAAGAGCCAGAAAAACATCACTCACTGGCCAACAGTTTCCATCTATGGAAAGCTAAGGAGGGCAGAAGGCCAGGGTGGTCTCATAGATGCACACAGGCTTTGGTGATAGTCAGGCCTAGGTGTGAGTCTCTGGAGGCCCACCTGATCAGTGGTGTGAGTGTGGGCAAGTTACTTCTCTCTATGCCTTGGTTTCCTCACTACAAAAGGCTGCTTAAAAAATACACACTTGGCCTCTTTGCTCTGAGGATTAATAAGATAATTTATCCAAAGTGCTTGGTGAAGGGTAGACCCTTATGCAGGTTCCTATTAGTGGTACTTCCAGAGCACCCACTACACAGGCACGTGGGCGCACTGATCTCATTTTGTCAAGTACTCTTGAAACCCTTTTGTGGGGAAGATATGGGCTGCTGTGGTGAAGTAACCTACAAAGGTCACAAAGCTTAGTTCACGAAGCGTGAGAGTGTGTAGGCAGATGGAATGAGATTGCTTAAATTAAAAAAAAAAAAAAATCCCTTTCAACCCACACACAAAAAGCTCCAATGGAGCCATCTCCAGTCAGCCAGGCAGCTGGGTACAGGGCTGAGCGGCACAGAGGGGCTGTTAATATGAGCATCTGCAGAAAGGAGTGATGGGAAGCTCCAGCAGGGCACGCAGAGCCTCTCCAGGACCCCATCTAGTCTGCAGTGCCAGAAAAGAGGAGGCCTGGAGAACCAGGGTGCAGTTGTGCTTTGTAACTCTGAGCTACACCCCATGGGAACATCCTAATGGCTCCTCGCTGTTCCCTGCTCTGATCATTCACATTCTTCGATTACACAGGCTCTCATTTCCACAGAGAGCCATGAAACTCAGAAAAGGGAGGCCTGGGAGAAGGCACAAGCTTTATGGAGCTTTGAAAATGAAGCTCCAGTTCCTGCGGCAGAGCACAGAGCCCAGGGCCAGAGACAGGCCTCCCAGGAGCTAGGCTGGCATGCTCAAGCTCACCTCACTCCCCTGCTCCTGTTTTTAGCTGCTTGGTAAACTTACAGCTAAGTTGCTTAACAAAGTAGGTGAGGCCCCAGGAAACTGTATCTAGGTTCTGGTCTCTAAAAGCAAGTAACCAAAATTAGAGGTTCCTGTTATCATTTGTGCATTGCAAGCAGTCCCATGACTCACAAAGAGACCCTGAGTTCACATGTACTTTATGGAGCTTGTGGCTTGAGGGGCTGTTAGGGGCTGGGAAACCTAGTTCACAAAGGTCATTTATTCTTATATTTTGTATTTATTATGCACCTTGTGTTAGACAATTTATATATATATATATATATATTTTTTTTGAGACAAAGTCTCGCTCTGTCACCCAGGCGTGCAGTGGTGCGATCTCGGCTCACTGCAACCTCTGCCTCCTGGGTTCCAGTGATTCTCCTGCCTCAGCCTCCCAAGTAGCTGGGATTATAGGCACACACCACGACACCCTGCTAATTTTTGTATTTTTAGTAGATACAGGGTTTCACCATGTTGGCGAGGCTGGTCTCGAACTCCTGACTTCAGGTGAGCTGCCCACCTTGGCCTCTCAAAGTGCTAGGATTACAGGCATACGCCACCGCACCTGGCCCTGTTTTTAATAATTTGTTAAAATCATAGAAGTAATATATTCACTAAAGAAAAATCTAGAAAGCATATAAATGAAAAGAACAAAAATAAAAATCACCCAGCAGTTCCACTACTCTTGAGTCATCCATTGTCAATATATTTTTTTTTTAAATGGAGTCTTGCTCAGTCGCCCAGGCTGGAGTGCAGTGGCGTGATCTTGGCTCACCATAACCTCCACCAACCGGGTTCAAGCAATTCTCCTGCCTCAGCCTCCCGAGTAGCTGGGATTACAGGCACGTGCCACCATGCCCGGCTAATTTTTGTATTTTTAGTAGAGAGGGGGTTTCACCACGTTGGATAGGCTTGTCTCGATCTCCTGACCTTGTGATCCGCCTGCTTCAGCCTCCCAAAGTGCTGGGATTACAGGCTTGAGCCACTGCACCTGGCCCACTGTCAGTGTTTTTTTTTTTTTTGAGACAGAGTCTCACTCTGTCACCCAGGCTGGAGTGCAGTGGCATAATCTTGGCTCACTGCAAGCTCTGCCTCCCCGGTTCACGCCTTTCTCCTGAGTAGATGGGACTACAGGCGCCCGCCACTATGCCCAGCTAATTTTTTGTATTTTTAGTAAAGACGGGGTTTCACCGCATTAACCAGGATGGTCTCAATCTCCTGACCTCATGATCTGCCCGCCTCAGCCTCCCAATGTGCTGAGATTACAGGCGTGAGCCACCATGCCTGGCTGTCAGTGTTTTAACGTGTGCCCTTCCAGACTTCTTCCTCTACAAGGCTTGCTTGCACACTTAAGCATGCACATGTATGCAAATGGTTTTACAAAAATGAGATCACACTGAACCCGCTACTTTGCACCCTGTTCCCTTTTAATAAAATATGAAGAACATTCAGTGTCAACCATTACAGACATAACATCATCCTTTTCAGAGTCCCACAGTATCATGTTGTGTGCCATTGTACTGTACCAGTGTATTACAATTTATTTAATTTACTCAATGATGAAAATTTGTTTTACTTACTCAATGATGAAAAATTGCTTTCAATTTTTCAGCATTATCTTTTTTTAAATTTTTTTGAGACAAGGTCTTGCTCTCTTGCCCAGGCTGGAAGGCAGTGGTGTGATTGTGGCTCACTGCAGCCTCTACCTCCTGTGCTTAAGCAATCCTCCTACCTCAGACTCCTGAGTAGCTGGGCCTACAAGCATGCATCACCAAACCTGGCTAACTTTAAAGAAATCTTTTTTTTGTGGAGACAGAGTCTCCCTATGTTGTCTAAGCTGGTCTCAAACTCCTGGGCTCAAGCGATCCTCTTGATCCTCTTGACTTGGCCTCCCAGAGTGCTGGGATTACAGGTGTGTGCCACCATACCCACCCAGTTATTCGGCATTATTAACAACTCGTTTTTTCCCCCAGTTCTCTATTTTCTTGGGATAAATTCCTAGAAGTTAGATGGCTGGGTCAAAGGACCAGTATACATGCTTTGGAAAGGTTTCAAAAATCTATGTTCCTGCTAGTGTTTCCTCACAGCCATTTCTGTCAATCTCATAGTGGAAAAAACCAACATGAAATTGTTTTGTCTTGCATGACTGAGTACTAACTGAGGCTGAAAGTCTTTTTTTTTTTTTAAAGTCCCAATTTTATTGAACATTTGTATTTCTTCCTTTGTAAACTGCCTGCTCTAGATCTTTGTCCATTTTTTCCATCAGGCTATTTTTTTTTTTTTTTTACTGATTTTAAAAACTTTCAGATATTTTGGATATTTGTTTTTTCTTAAATGTCTGCAAGTATTTCCCCCACTTTGTTATTTCTCTTTTAATATGTTGAGGAAGACAGAATGACATAGCAATTAAGAATCACCATGTCAGGCCGGGCGCGGTGGCTCAAGCCTGTAATCCCAGCACTTTGGGAGGCCGAGACGGGCGGATCACGAGGTCAGGAGATTGAGACCATCCTGGCTAACACGGTGAAACCCCATCTCTACTAAAAAAAAAAAAAAAAAAAAAATACAAAAAACTAGCCGGGCGAGGTGGCGGGCGCCTGTAGTCCCAGCTACTCCGGAGGCTGAGGCAGGAGAACGGCGTAAACTCGGGAGGCGGAGCTTGCAGTGAGCTGAGATCCGGCCACTGTACTCCAGCCCGGGCGACACAGCAAGACTCCGTCTCAAAAAACAAAACAAAACAAAACAAAAAAAGAATCACCATGTCCTAGCCTTGGAACCTGGGGCAAGTTTTACGTCTTCGAGTTGCAGTTTTTCTCAACTGTACATTGTGGCTAACAATTACAGCTAACTCACGGATTGATGAGATAACTCATGTGGAATCTATGGCACCATGCCTGGCACTTAGTATTAGCTAGTACACATTATTCATAGTGGGTTGTTTTCTTTTTTTTTTTTTTTTTTTTTGACACTTTTGCTTTAACTCTTACTTTGAAAATGGGCATTTGTTCAAATGCATCAGATATATCCAGCAACAATCTGAGCATAACATAAATTTTGCATTTGCTTATGTATGAGAGAAACACTAGGAAATGCAGAAAACCATATTCAGCTGAAATGAGCCATGCAGAAATGCACAAAATGTGCACACACAGAGGCACCTTAAACATCTACCAGCTTCATAAGGTCACTGCATGTGTTATGAATCACATCACATCCATCACATTGATGTCAGAACTTACCATTGGACTTCAGACAGCCCTCCTTCCACCACTTCCTGATAACTCCCAAGCTGTAATCTAATGACACTTACCTCCCTCAAGCAAACCTCAGGTGTTTTTCAAGCCAAAGTGCCTTTTCATTGTGATATTTATATATTTCTTAGTTTTTCTGGTCTATAAGACTGTGTGACTGTTTTATTAGGTCCCCATCTTTTTTAAAAAATACATCTTTTCCTTTTTTTGGTCACCTGTGAGAATTTCTATTGTTGTGATCTGTAACCCCCCATTTCCCAGTAAGTTCTGGGTTTTTGTTTTAGAAACAGAGTCTTACTCTGTCATCCAGGCTGGAGTGTAGTGATGTGATCATAGCTCACTGTGGCCTCTACCTCCTGGGCTTAAGGTATCCTCCAATGTAGCCTCTTGGGTAGCTGGGAGTACAGGCACACACCACCATGTCCAGATAATCTTTATTTTTTATTTGTAAGAGAGACTGGGTCTGCTTTGTTGCCCAGGCTCGTCATGAACTCCCTGCCTCATGAGATCCTCCCACCTTAGCCTCCTGATTGCAAGCATGAGCCAACATGCCCACTCCCTGTGTTTTTTATTGCATGATTTCGCATAGCATGATTTTTAGAAATGCACATGATGAACTATAGCAGAACTGACTATACACCAATTTTACATGGTAGAGTGAAATTACATGGCTTCTGTGTAACACTTAAGAAAGACCCTCACCTTCAAGATTATAGGAATATTCACCTAAACTTTCTTCATTTGTACTTTTTGTTCATTTTATCTTTCATATTAGAGCTGCCCAACAAGCACAAGAACATAGAAATAATCACGGTGTGTGATGTGTGTAGGCCGCTGAAAATGACATGGACCACACCAGTGAGGGAGGTAAATGCAAAATCTAATTCCCAAGGATATCCTGATTGAATGTATATAACTCTTTCATCATAATGATCCTATCTCCCCATCCACAATGTTTTTTTCTAATAATTATTTAAAAAACCAAATGTAGACTAGTATCAAACCTGAAGGTAAATGTGAGACAATCACTTCTCCACCATTCTGCTATTTGTGATCACCACTGCTTTCTCCAGCACCTAAAACATCAGTTACCTGCACTCTAGTCACCCAGAGGAGCAGCTGAGGAACTGGGCTCTTTCAACCATATCCTTCAATTGAGAAGCCCTAAAATGCAAGCAATAATATAGAGAACAAAGGGAAAGTTTTTTTGTTGTTGTTGTTGAGACAGTCTGTCGCCCAGGCTGGAGTGCACTGGCGCCTTCTCGGCTCACTGCAAGCTCCGCCTCCCAGGTTCATGCCATTCTTCTGCCTCATACTCCTAAGTAGCTGGGACTACAGGTGCCCACCACCACACCCAGCTAATTTTTTTTTTTTTTTTTTTTTTTGCATTTTTAGTAGAGACGGGGTTTCACCGTGTTAGCCAGGATGGTCTCGATCTCCTGACCTCGTGATCCGCCTGTCTCGGCCTCCCAAAGTGCTGGGATTATAAGCTTGAGCCACCAGGCCTGGCTACAAAGGGAAGGTTTTCACAGGCAAACTGCTGTCTAAAATCACTCCACTCAAACACCAGGTTTGCACAGAGATGGTATCATGTACTTCAAGGGGGTTCTGGGTCACCTTCCTGGGAAGAGTCTGGAGGAGGTGTTGAATGACACAGGATGGCAAGCTGGTGACTCAAGCATCCTATATTTTAAGCAACGGATGAGTGAACTCTTTTACTGGCAAAGAAACCACAAAGAAAAATTGGGTGGAGAGGTGCGGATTCTCAAATGCTTGTGTTTCGTGACATACACAAAGGTATCATATATTCCTTCGCATATACCAAATATTACATAATAAAATAAAACAATTCAGAATGAGAAGAAAAAAGAATCACAAAGGAAACCCAAAGGAATTCTCAAATGGTCTTCCCTGTCTAGTGCTCTCTCTCGCCGCCTTTTAGTTCTTGAACTCAATTGTGATTTATTTTGTTAAAGAAAATTATTGGCCAGGTGTGGTGGTACATGCCTGTAACCCCAGCACTTTGAGAGGCTGAGGTGGCCAGATCTCTCAAGTTCAGGAGTTTGAGACCAGCCTGGGCAACATAGCGAGAACCCATCTCTACAAAAAATACAAACTTTAGCGGGGCACGGTGGCACGCACCTGTAGGCCCAGCTACTCGGGAGGCTGAGGTGGGAGGACTGCTTAAGCCTGGGAGGTGGAGACTGCAGTCAGCAGAGTTTGTGTCAGTGTACTCCAGCCTGGGTGACAGAGCAAGACCATGTCTCAAGAAAACAAGAAAGAAAAAGTAACTAAAACTTAGAAATAAGACCAAAAAAAGTTCTATGCCTCTTTAAAGTTATACTAAAATTCCAGTTACTCAGGAGACTAAGGCAAGAGGATCACTTAAGTGAGCCATGATCATGCTACTGCATTCCAGCCTGGACAAAATAGGAAACCTCATCTCTCTAAAAAATAAAAAAACTTGGTTGGGCCTGGTGACACATGCCTGTAGTCCCAGCTACTTGGGAGGCTGAGATGGGGGATCACTTGAGGCCAGAGTTCAAGGCTGCAGTGAGCCATGATTGTACCACTGTACTCAAGCTTAGAACAACGGAGCAAGATCCCTGACTCAAAAAAAAAAAAAAAAAAAAAGTTATACTAGAACACTGTCTATGATGCCTGCCTAAAGATTATCTGACTCTCTATGGAATCATCACCTTGTTTGACTTTCTATTTACTACTGATTAGGGCTCCCATTCTGTAAAGTTAGATATTAGTCTGCAGAAAATTGTTAAGTTACAATGATTTCTGTTTGGTAGAAAAGATAACCTTTAAGCTTTTGTTTTCATTGCACTGTAGGACATTAACTAGTTTTGCCTTTTTTTCTTTGAGGCAGAGTCTTGCTCTGTCGCCCAGGCTGGAGTACAGTGGCACGATCTTGGCTCACTGCAACCTCTACTTCCCAGTTTCAATTCTCCTGCCTCAGCCTCCTGATTAGCTGGTACTACAGATGCCTACCACCACACCCAGCTAATTTTTGTATTTTTAGCAGACGAAGTTTACTAAAACTTTAGTAGATGAAGCTGGTCTTCAGCTCCTGACCTCAGGTGATCCACTTGCCTCAGTCTCCCAAAATGCTGGGACTACAGGCATGAAACACCGAACCTGGCCCTAGTTTTGCATTTAAATTTGCAGTCTTATTCCTGCATTCTTTTTTCTACTATGTAAATATCAGTTTCTTGCAATCTCCTCTGATCCATTTGTCATCCTGTTATCTTCGTTAACAATGTTAATAACTCTCTGATATGTGCTCATGACGTTTTAGTATAATAGTATGTTTTTAACTTTTAAAAAACTTTACTTTGCTATATTATATATAGTGTTTTAAAAAAAAAAAAAATGCTGCACATGCCTGTTGGTCCAGCTACAAGGGAGGCTAAGGTGGAAGGATCGCTTGAACCTAGGAATTCAAGGTCGGCCTAGGCAACAAAGCAAGACCCAGTCACTAAATAAATAAATTTTATTTTATTTATTTATTTTTTGAGACCGTTTCATTCTGTTGCCCAGGCTAGAGTGCAGTGGTGTGATCTTGGCTCATTGCAGCTTCTGGCTCCGCCTCCGCCTCTGCCTCCACCTCCTTCTCTGCTTCCCAGGTTCAAGTGATTCTCAAGCCTCAGGCTCCTGAATAGCTGGGATTACAGGCACGTACCACCAAACCCAGCTAATTTTTGTATTTTTAGTAGAGATGGGGTTTCACCATTTTGGCCAGGCTGGTCTTGAACTCCTGGCCTCAAATGATCTGCCTGCCTCAGCCTCCCAAAGTGCTGGGATTTTAGGCATAAGCCACCACCCCCGGATTCTAAATAAATAAATTTTAAAGATGTTTTTCTTATGTCTTGTGTTCTACAAGTGCATGAAGAAAATCTTCCTTTCCCTGTACCGCTTCAAGCACCAAGCATACTGGTATTAAAAAACAAAAACCAGGCCAGGCATGGTGGCTTATCCCTGTAATCTCAGCACTTTGGGAGGCCGAGGCAGGTGGATCACCTGAGGTCAGGAGTTGGAGATCAGCCTGGCCAACATGGTGAAACCCCATCTCTACTAAAAATATAAAAATTAGCTGGGTGTGGTGGTGGGTGACTGTAATCCCAGCTATACTCCGGAGGCTGAGGCAGGAGAATTGCTTGAACCTGGGAGGCAGAGGTTGCAGTGAGTCAAGATCACGCCACTGCACTCTAGCCTGGGTGGTGAGAGGGCAAGAGTGAAACTCCATCTAAAAAAAAAACACACACACAAATCCAACAACAACAACAACAACAAAAAACAACAACAACAACAAAAAAACTGGCACTGGCACTGACTCACTGAAATGTTCTCAATAGCAACTTTCATGCAACCTATAAAAATGTTGATCATGCTTTCTGAACCAGAACTAGAAGGGATGTTTCACCTCATAATGGAGTAAGATATTTTTAAAAGTTAGACTAGCCTGGAAAATCTCAACAAATCTAAGTAATTTCTGCAAAGCTTTCACTTTTAGGGAGGTAAGTATGTAAATACAGAAGGATTTCAATGGGTTAAACATCCACTGTGTACCAGGCACAGAGATAATAAATTAGTCCTTGACCTCAAGAGTTACTGAAAGGATCACAGTATGGTTTGTGAAGACTGTCACAGCAGAGATGTGCATTTACAAGACACCAAAGAGGACACAGGGAACATGACAAAATCACAGACCCCAGCAGGTCAACAGTTCCCTGACGGAGTTGGATTGAAGGCTGATCAGGATGCAAAGTACAGTCTAGGCCAGGGAATCTCATGAGCCAAGGCAGGGAGACATGGAGCTGCATGGTAGGCTGTTGAAGAGAATGGGTGATGGGTAGGGCACCATACTGGGCAGGCTGTTAGGGGCCAAAGCACAAAGGGCCCTACAACTCATGGTAGTGAACTTGGCCATTCTCCTTATTAAAAATGAAGGAGAATCCATAGCAAGTTGTCCAACAATGCTCTAAGAAGGAGAGCTCCTCCAGCTCAGCAGTTGCTCATTCTGGTTTATATGGGGTTGAGGAGGCAGAGGCTGTTGTCCTGCCTAAAACCCCATAATATCATGAACTAATTAAGAATCACTGGCCGGGTGCAGTGGCTCACACCTGTAATTCCAGCACTTTGGGAGGCCAAGGCGGATGCATCACCTGAGGTCAGCAGTTCGAAACCAGCCTGGCCAACATGGTGAAACTCCATCTCTACTAAAAATACAAAAATTAGCTGGGCATGGTGGCACGTGCCTGTAATCCCAGCTACTTGGGAGGCTGAGGCAGAAGAATCACTTGAACACAGGAGGTGGAGGTTGCAGTGAGCTGAGACCGTGCCACTGCATTCCAGCCTAAGCAAAAAGAGCAAAACTCCATCTCCAAAAAAAAAAAAAAACATCATTCTGAGACTATCAGAATGGCTGGAATAAAAAGTCAGATAACTTCAATTGATGAAGAAGCTGAGAATTTTCTGAAAACTGGTTAAATAAGAGTTTTGGTTATAAATATGGCCCCAAAAGTGACCAAAACTGGGAAACAGGTCATCTCCCATGGCCTGTAGGGTTTGGGGTTTCAGACGAAAACTCAGGAGAGGAAAAAACAAAAAAATTAAAAAAGGGTGACAAGCGATCAGATTTAAGGAGAAAAGCAAGATGTCAAAAAGCTAAACCAAGGACTGTTTTGCAAGGCCAAACTGAATGGAGATTTCACAATTAAATTCAAAGAGAAGTGGCTGTGGCCGGGCGCGGTGGCTCAAGCCTGCAATCCCAGCACTTTGGGAGGCCGAGACGGTCGGATCACGAGGTCAGGAGATCAAGACCATCCTGGCTAATACGGTGAAACCTCGTCTCTACTAAAAAATACAAAAAAACTAGCCGGGCGAGGTGGCGGGCGCCTGTAGTCCCAGCTACTCGGGAGGCTGAGCCAGGAGAATGGCGTAAACCCGGGTGGCGGAGCTTGCAGTGAGCTGAGATCCGGCCACTGCACTCCAGCCTGGGTGACAGAGCGAGACTCCATCTCAAAAAAAAAAAAAAAAGAGAAGTGGCTGTGACTTCAGTAATGTAATCACCGTGCTAGCTTTGAAAAATTAATTAATTTCCTTGAGACTCACTTAATTGTAAATATGGGAATAATCCAAACCGATGGATCTATATCAATGCACAGAAATACATCAAGCACATAATAAAATGTATTTAATTATTTCACTTTTTTTCCTTTTGTTTTTCCTCCCTCCCAGGCCAGGCCGCCACAGTTTTGCTTTGGTTTTTTTTTTTTTAAGTGTCTTTAGAAGCAGGGCCTTATTGGCTGGGTACAGTGGCTCACGCCTGTAATCCCAGCACTTTGGGAGGCCAAGGCGGGTGGATCACCTGAGGTCAGGAGTTCAAGACCAGCCTGGCCAACATGGTGAAACCCTGTCTCTACGTAAAATACAAAAAATTAGCTGGGCGTGGTGGTACGCACCTGTAATCCCAGCTACTTGGAAGGCTGAGGCAGGAGAATCGCTTGAACCCGGGAGGCGGAGGTTGCAGTGAGCCAAGTTTGCACCATTGCACTGCAGACTGGGCGACAACAGCAAGACTTCGTCTCAAAAAAAAAATAAAAAAACTAAAAGAAGCAGGGCCTTACTATGTTGCCCAGGATAGTCTCAAATTCCTGGAGTCAAGAGATCTTCCTGCTTCAGGCTCCCAAGTAGCCCAGACTATGCCGACTTTCCATAGTTTGCTTTTCTTTTTTTTAAACACAAATCTAAAAAGGGTTGGCCAGGCACGGTTGCTCACGCCTGTAATCCCTGCGCTTTGGGAGGCCGAGGTGGGCGGATCACGAGGTCAGGAGATCGAGACCATCCTGGCTAACATGGTGAAACTCCATCTCTACTAAAAATACAAAAAAATTAACCGGGCGTGGTGATGGCACCTGTAGTCCCAGATACTTGGGAGGCTGAGGCAGGAGAATGACATGAACCCGGGAGGCGGAGCTTGCATGAGCCAAGATTGTGCCACTGCACTCCAGCCTGGGCGACAGAGCAAGACTCTGTC
Organism: Piliocolobus tephrosceles; assembly: GCF_002776525.5. Lineage (NCBI taxonomy): Eukaryota > Metazoa > Chordata > Mammalia > Primates > Cercopithecidae > Piliocolobus > Piliocolobus tephrosceles. The sequence continues at coordinate 23,722,815 of NC_045452.1, read as the reverse complement.
TCAAAAAAAAAAAAAAGGTGGGGGGAATCCCCAAGTTAGATTCCATTTAAACCTTTGAATAAAAGCCAATGGTTACACTATTGATATTTAAGAACAAAACCAACAAAGTGACAAAGCTAATAAACTTATTTTCTGGGTAGAAAGCATATTTATATTTTATTTAAATGTACAGAAGGTAATATTACTGAAATTAAATTCATTCATGTCCTTTATGAGGACAACATAAAAGTAGCTACCACTGATACCCACTTAGTACATTATATCAACCCTGAGACCAATATTATTATTATATTTTAAAAGTGAGGAAACTGGCTGGGCCCGGTGACTCATGCCTGTAATCCCAGCACTTTGAGAGGCCAAGGCAGGCGGATCACTTGAGGTCAGGAGTTAGAGACCAGCCTGGTCAACATGGTGAAATCCCATCTCTACCAAAAACACAAAAATTAGCTGGGCATGGTGGCGGGCACCTGTAATCCCAGCTACTCGGGAGGCTGAGGCAGGAGGATCGCTTGAACCCTGGAGGCAGAGGCTACAGTGAGCCAAGTTGTCACTACTGCACTCCAGCCCAGGGGACAGAGACTGTCAAGGAAAAAAACAAAAAACAACAAACAACAACAACAACAACAACAAAAACAGAAAAAGAAAGAAAGAAAAGAAAGAAGTGAGGAATCTAAGATTCAAAGAAATTAGATAATTTGCCAAAGCCCCCTACATAAGCTACAAAGTGGGTGAACTGAGATTTGAATTTATATCTATATTTAGGTTTGTCTGAGTCTCTCCTCTACCCACACTTTTCTCCCTTTACAAAACAAACATTTCTTGGATTTTACATTTATGCTCATCACAACATGTAAGACAGACTTGGAGTAACAAAAAAGGAGATTTGGGGCTCTGTGGAGGGGTACTTGTAATCATCTCATTACTTTTTTTTGTTTTGAGAGGGAGTCTTGCTCTGTCGCCAGGCTGGAGTGCAGTGGCGCCATCTCAGCTCACTGCAACCTCCACCTCCCATGTTCTGAAGTGATGCCTCACCCTCCTGAGTAGCTAGGACTATAGGCACCCATCATCACACCTGGCTAATTTTTGGTATTTTTAGTAGAGACGGGATTTCACCACGTTAGCCAGGATGGTCTTGATCTCCTGCTCTCGTGATCCACCCGCCTCAGCCTCCCAAAGTGCTGCGATTACAAGGCATGAGCCAAGGTGCCCGGCCCCATCTCGTTACCTTTTTTTTTTTTTTTTTTGAGACCGAGTCTCACTCTGTTGCCCAGGCTGGAGTGCAGTGGCGCGATCTTGGCTCGTGCAAACTCCACCTCCCGGGTTAAAGCGATTCTCCTGCCTCAGCCTCCCAAGTAGCTGGGACTACAGAGACATGTGCCACTATGCCCGGCTAATTGTTTGGATTTTTTTAGTAGAGACGGGGTTTCACCATGTTAGCCAGGGTGGTCTTGATCTCCTGACCTCATGATCCACCCGCCTCCACCTCCCAAAGTGCTGGGATTACAGGCTTTAGCCACTGCGCCCGGCCCATCTCATTACTTTCAATGTTCATTTCAATCTCAGGGTGAACATGTATGTAATGGACGCATCAAGGGGAATGGGGAAGACATATTTTTGCCTGGCTATATTTTACAAGCATACCTTCCTATCCAAATTATTAAATTATTCTTCAAATGAGACCATATGCCTTGACAAGATGTTCTTTTCTAGAACAAGCTCCCTCTTTTTAAGTAAAGTATAAATTAATAAAAGACACATCCCTTAAGACATGCATTCAAGAAACATTAACTGAGATCCTATTAAGTGCCAGATACAAAAATAAATGCCTTCAAGAGGCACATGTTATGGTAAGAAACCCTCTGCAAAAACATCTGTCAGGCCGGGAGCGGTGGCTCACACCTGTAATCCCAGCACTTTGGGAGGCTGAGGCGGGAGGATCACCTGAGGTCAGGAGTTCAAGACCAGCCTGCCCTGTTAACACGGTGAAAAAAATACAAAAATTAGCTGGGCATGGCAGCAAGCACCTGTTTCCCAGCTACTTGGGAGGCTGAGGCAGGAGAATCGCTTGAATCTGGGAGGCGGAGGTTGCAGTAGCTGAGATCGTGCCATTGCACTCCAGCCTGGGCGACAGAGTGAAACTCCATCTCCAAAAAATGAAAATAAATAAATAAATAATCTGCCAGGACTGCATCTGCATGCAAAGTGTTCAGATAGAAAGGGATACATGGTATGAGAGGAACCTGCTGGAATGTTGCTTAAAAAGCTGTTGTTGCTGTTTTTCAGTGCTATTTACTTCAGTGTATGTGTGTATATGTATATATTTATACACAAAGTTTAAACATGTTTTTTTTTTTTTTTTTTTTACTGGAAAATTACTTCATTAACACTGTGGCTCCCTCATTTTTCCTTTTAACACCTTTACTTTCACACACTGTGTTAAATAATCTTCAAAATCATCCTGTGAAGTAGCCGTTTCAAGCACTGTTTTAAGTGAGTTAACGTATGTAAATCACCTGGGACAGATAGTGCCTGACACTAAGTGCTTGAAAAGCGGTGTTGGTCGTGGTTTCTACACAGGAAGAAAAGTCCAAGTCCAAAGAGGGGGTGACCTGCACACCATCTCAGGTAGGTGGGGGAGTGAGTAGCAGACAGAGAGAGGAGACTTATTCCCTCCTCTAAGCCCTGTGCTCTTTTCACAGGGCTGCAGCCCTGCTGCAGAAGTTGCCCCAAGCACCACAGGGAGGTGCTTCCTCCTAGGAGTTTCTCACTGGGGTTGCCCCACCTCCCAGCGGTTAGGCTCTACAATGAGGCAATCCACCAGAGTCCCCACCCATGCAAGAACCCCACCCTCTGCTGCAGCCAGGGACTCCAGGCCTTGCCTAATGCTAAAATAGAGACATCAGATTCTTGTCATCCAATGTTTGAAAGGCTGTCTCTCTTATCCCATTTATTATTTTTAAATGCCTGCTCTTATAAACAGACTTTGAGAACAACAATCAAAAAGAAAAATTGAGCAAATTAGTAGTAATAATAAAACATAGTACAGAAATTAACATTTACTGGGCTTTTACTATGTGTCAGCAATTATATTAAACACTTTACATAAATTTCATTTAATCTCAATGACACTTTGAGGTAGATGCCATTATCTTCTCCATTTTACAGGTAAGGACAATGAGGCATTCAGAGGCCAAGTAACTTATCTAATGTCACCCAGTCAGCAGGTGGTGGAGTTGGGATTTAAAGTCAAGCTTTTAGCTACCACATAATGCAGATGCTATGGTTCTATTATCATACAGTATCACCAAAGAGAGCCTGGCATTGGACAGGTGCTCAGTACGTGCTTCATTCACAAATGAGTAGAGTGAATGCCCCAAGCTCAGAGAGAGAAGGATGTGTCATCCCAGGTCTTTCCTGTATTTCCCAGCTCTTCACCTGCTGCCGCCCTGGCATGACACTGTTCCCTCTTTCACTCTCTTTTAGCAGGAGACTACAAAATTGAGCGAGATGCAGAGTGAGACTCCAAGGAACTGATCCTGCATGACCCTGATCTGCAAAAGGAGGCCCTCACATTTCACAACAGGTGACCCACTGCCAAAAAATCAGGCACAAGTCACTTCACCTGAACTGTCCTCCTCCTGGGGGCAGAGTCTACAAAGCAAGAGATCTCAACCTTTTTCAGTCCTTAAACCATTCAGGCAAAAATGAAAGACCCCAACATCCCACCATCTTACCCTTCCATTCATTACCATGCCCCCAAATCTCCCTAAAACTAAGGAGAAAAAGAATACTCGCAAAGCAGGTTATCAAACCACGGCCAGGCGTGCAAACAAATGCAAACATCCGGCCAGGCACGGTGGCTCACACCTGTAATCCTAGCACTTTAGGAGGCTGAGGCGGGTGGATTACGAGGTCAGGAGATCAAGACCATCCTGGCTAACACAGTGAAACCCTGTCTCTACTAAAGAATACAAAAAATTAGCCGGGCATAGTGGCAAGCGCCTATAGTCCCACGTACTCAGGAGGTGGAGGCAGGAGAATGGTGCGAACCCAGGAGGCGGAGGTTGCAGTGAGCCGAGATTGCACCACTGCACTCCAGCCTGGGCTACAGAGCAAGACTCCGTCTCAAAACAAACAAACAAACAAACAAAAAATGCAAACATCCACTCAAATTTGCATATGCCATGTACTCTGGGCTGGGAGCTGGAGGATCCTATGTGCCTTGTGTGGAACTCTGCACAGAGCAAAGACTGAAAAGTATTGGTTTTCTTCCCACCTCCCATGCTCACAGAGAAGACAGAGAAACCTAACCAACTCCATAAACTGCCATAAGGGCAAGAACAGACAAGTGCCTCACAAAGAAAGCGCTATCAGAGAGTAGAGAAAGGACTGATCCATCCTGGCAGGCAGTGAAAACCGAGCTTAAAGGATGAAAAGGGTTTATAAATTAGAGAGAGGGAAGGGTATTCCAGGCAAAGGAAATCGTTTGAGCAAACCACAGCATCAGGAAATGTCCTGTAAGCTGCTGAAGTAGAGGGCACAGTGCAGAATGGAGAGATGGAGCTGCCTATAGTGAAATTGTGAAAGGCCTGACTTAATGCTACCATATACATTTGGCTACAGAAACTGCTTTTATTTCAGAGGCAAGGAGAGACACAGAATACATGGTGGGCATTTGCCACTTCTGTTCCATTTGTCCATCCTCAGACCCGACCCTCCCACTAGCACCCTGATCTTCCTTTAGAGAATCCCCATTGGGCAGTCCTCATGTGAGGGAAGGTTTCCTGCCAGTCAGCTCTGATTTGTGCATGCTCCCACGAGGAGTGCGACCCTTGAGGGAATGACCCAGGAAAGTAGAGACAATATACAGATCACGAAGGCAGACGAGTACAGACGAGTACTAAGCAGGAGCCTCCTTGGTTCTGGCCCATTTTCCAAATTGACTCTCCAGCTTTTTTAGTCACTCCATGCACCACCCTTCTAACAAATCCTTTTCTGTTCAAGCTAGATAGAAGTGGTTTTTGCCGCTTATCACCAAGAATCCCGACTTATAAAGAACACACTGAAGCGAGGAGGCACCTGACCAAAACCCTGTTTGAGGAAGATAACAACACAGTTATCAAGAGTGTGGTCTACACAAAACCCAGACACTCGAGCACCAGTACTGGTCAAGCCCCTCAAAATGGCTGTTCACTCAGCCTGGAACACAGCTGTTCTCTCCTTCCACCCCTTTAAGGCCTCAGCTTATCCCTGAGAAGGCTTCTCTGATCCCACCCCTTCCACTAGTTAGGTGTTCCTGTTGGACAACATCCCAGACCTTCCAGATTCAGATCCTTGGGGGTATACCCTGGGAGTTCATAGACACATTCAAGTTTGAGAAACTCTGTCCTATGCAGTACTCTGACACATATTCCTAGAGCATGCCAAATTATTCCCAACTTTGTCTAATTCTATCTAAATCAACACCATGCCCACTCCTTTACCTTTTAAAATCCTATTTACTCACCCTTCACAACTTGGCCTAAATGCTAAAGTCCTTGTGAAGATCATTCTAATTCCCTTCCTCAGTGCTCCAAAGATTTCGAGTTGTTCCTCTGTTACAGCCTCTGTTGTATTTTCCCATGTATTATGACTGTATGTTTACATATTAGTTCCCTGAAAGCAGAGGCCATTTCATTCCTCTCTAACACCGTCTACCACTGTGCTGTGAATACAGTGGATACTCATTCATGCTGAAATGCAGCAAGGATTTAAAAACAACTTTTGACCAGAGAAGGGGCTTCTAGACAGACAGGCTTCCTGAATCAGGGCATCTTCCACCTCATTTTCATAGGACAGCGAAGAACATGGAATCCCACATCAGAAAATCCAAGTTCATTCCACTTCATCAGCATAGGAAGCATTGGCAAATCATCTAATTTCTCTGTCTCAGTGCCTTCATCTATGTCCATGGAAAATAGGCATAAAAATCAAGCCTTGGCAGTGGCTCACACCTGTAATTCCAGCACTTTGGGAGGCCAAGGTGGGTGGATCACGAGGTCAGGAGTTCAAGACCAGCATGGCCAACATGTTGAACCCCTGTCTTTACTAAAAATACAAAAATTAGCCTGGGTAGTGGCACGCACCTGTAATCCCAGCTACTTGGGATTACAGGAAACAGGAGAATCGCTTGAACCCAGGAGGAGGAGGTTGCAGTGAGCTGATATCGCACCACTGCACCCTAGCCTGGGCAACAGAGCAAGACTCTGTCTTGTGGGGAGTGGTGGGGGTGGAAATCAAGCCTCGATCTTACACCACTTATTAGGAAGACAAATGTATCAGGAGGACTTGAGTAAAGTATAAGGCCTCACAGGAATGTTAGCACTTGGGAAGAAACATGATTTCCTTTCACAGCTGTGGGATGCAGAGGGCTTAAACTGGGCAGACATCAGGTTAGCAAAGCAGTTCCACATCTGGTTCAGCAGCTCGAAATTTCATCACCGTTCCAAACCAGATCCTGAACCCAACAGACCTGTTCCACAGGGCCAGGTGGAGGAGCAAGCTTGTAAGGGACATTTAGACAATATTCATTAGCAATTCTCAAGGCCTGAGATATGCAGAAATTTTCTAGTTTGCAAGCCCTTCGATAGTTTAGGATTAATTTCTAAACAAAGTTCCCCAGGGAGCCTTACCTTAAGGCATAGGCTCTGGGATTCTGCTACTCTAAAAAATTCCATCATGTCAACAAAGTTGAACCCTTGACTTTGTGGTCATTTGCACCACACTCTGACTGCTCCTCTGTGTCCCACCACCACACCTACAAAAGCCATTTCAAAAGGAAAAAATAAACATTTCCAAACATATTCTAAAAAAAGGTCCCCTAGTCCTACATCAACATGTAAACTGACGTTCATTCAGTTCCTCATTCATTTTTAAATAGAGCCAAAAGATGTTAGGTCCTGTCCTCTTCCTTTTTTGTACCTTAGCTACATCATAGGTGCTGCAAGAACTAAGTGAGCTAAGGTACCCAACCCCCGTCTTACAGAGGAAATTAAGGCTCAGAAAGTACCCTGGGACCCAGGGGAAGTCACTTTAAGTGCCCAGCATAGAGCATTTTTTTTAATTTAAAAAATATATATACATACACATATATATGTGTGTGTGGGTGTACATGTGTACATACACCCACACACACATATATATATTTTTTTGAGACAAGGTCTCACTCTGTTGCCGAGGCTGAAGTGCAGTGGTGTGATCTTGACTCACTGTATCTTCAGCCTCCTAGGCACAAGTGATCCTCCCACCTCAGCCTCCTAAGTAATTGGGACTACAGGCCAGTGCCACCAAGCCTGGCTAATTTTTGAATTTTTTTAAATAGATATGGGGTCTCACTATGTTGTCTAGGTATGTTGCCAGGCTAGTCTCAAACTCCTGGGCTCAAGGGATCCTCTCACCTTGGCCTCCCAAAGTGCTAGGATTACAGGTGTGAGCTACTGCGCCTGGCCAGACACTTCTTGATAAACACATGTTGAATGAATAGCTTCAAAGCATACCACACCACGTGGTATTTGCAACTTAGAAGCCTGCTTACATTAGATAGGGCATGGAGTAGAGGAAAAATACATGGGTTTTGGAGTTGCACATGTTTGGATTTAGGTCACTATTCCATCACTTACAAGCTATGTGATCTAGGCCTCAGTTTCTTCACCTGTAGCATACCATAGAATTGAAGAAAAGACTACACGAAAAAACATACAATATGAGATGAATGTAGGTTAAGGCATGGAACGGTGCCTGGCACCCAGGGCCATACACATTCTGTGAGAACAAGGACTTTTTTTTTTTTTTTTTTTTTTTTTTCCTGAGACGGAGTCTCGCTCTGTCGCCCAGGCTAGAGTGCAGTGGCCGGATCTCAGCTCACTGCAAGCTCTGCCTCCTGGGTTTACGCCATTCTCCTGCCTCAGCCTCCCGGGTAGCTGGGACTACAGGTGCCTGCCACATCGCCCGGCTAGTTTTTTGTATTTTTTTTTTTTAGTAGAGACAGGGTTTCACTGTGTTAGGCAGGATGGTCTTGATCTCCTGACCTCGTGATCCGCCCGTCTCGGCCTCCCAAAGTGCTGGGATTACAGGCTTGAGCCACCGCGCCCGGCCGAGAACAAGGACTTTGTTTATTTGCCAACACTGAACCTGGAGCCCAGTACAAAATAGGCCTACATAAAGTTCTGAACTGCATAGTGGGTGCTGCCTACACAGTGATTTCAAAACCTGGTGAATGATCAAAAAGTAGAGGTGACTACGGAAACAGTCAATAACTATTAAAGAACAGGATGAGTCACGTTCACTTAGAGAACATCAATGCATCTCAATGTATCTATGTGGGATAAAGATGAAATGACCTTGTATTCATTATCAAATAAAGTCATGTGTCACTTGACAACAGGATTCATTCTGAGAAATGTGTGATTAGGCAACTGCATCATTGGGCAAACATAGCAGAGTATACTTACACACACCTAGATGGTATGGCAATAGCTCTATTATAATCTTTTTTTTTTTTTTTTTTTTTTTGAGATGGAGTTTCACTCGTCACTCAGGCTGCAGTGCAGTGATGCAATCTCAGCTCACTGCAACCTCTGCCTCCCAGGTTCAAGCAATTCTCTTGCCTCAGCCTCTCCTGCCTCAGCCTCCCGAGTAGCTGGGATTACAGGCACTCACCACTACACCCGGGTAATTTTTGTATTTTTAGTAGAGATGGGGTTTCATCATGTTGGCCAGGCTGGTCTCGAACTCCTGACCTCAGGTGATCCACTTGCCTCGGCCTCCCAAAGTGCTCGGATTACAGGCATGAGCCACTGTGCCTGGCTGCTCCATTATAATCTTATGGGACTACTATCAAATATGTGGTCCACCATTAATCAAAATATTGTTAAGTGGTGCTTGACCATATGTGCACGTAGGAAGAATTAAACACAATAGAAAACAATTATCACAAGCTAAGGTCCAGCTCTGTCCAAGAAAAAATCAGAAAGTCCACCCAACTAACTCAGAAAAACTACTAAGACTGATTTTTAAAAATGCCAATCAAGGGACCAGGTGCAGTGGCTCATGCCTGTAATCCTACCACTTTGGGAGGCCAAGGTGGGAGGATCACTTAAGTCCAGGAGTTCAAGACCAGCTTGGGTAACACAGCAAGACCCCGTGTCTACAAAAAATACAAAAAAAAAGTAGCCAGGCTTGGTGGCATGTGCCTGCAGTCTCAGCTACTTACGAGGCTAAGGCAAGAAGATCACTGGAGCCTAGGAGTTTAAGGCTGTGATATGTCATGATCACATCAATGCACTCCAGCCTCGGGGACAGAGCTAGACTCTGCATCAAAAAAAAAAAAAAAAAAAAAAAGTCGAATCAAAGTATTGTGAGAAATTAGACTATTTATAACAAAAGGGCATTTCCTAAAATATCTGCAGATTTTGGTGAAAAGTGGTCTTAAGAGAACTACAGTGAAAGGAAGCAACTTCCAGAACACCTCTATTTATAGTGATGGAAAGCCCCAAATAATTTTTACATGAGGATGCACTGAAATTTTGGGGCAGCAAGGACTACCCACTCTGAAACTACATGAAAGAGAACTCAGACAAGGAGAGAGTTTTAGTAAAACGGCATAAAACAAGAAACCATTTTCCAAGTCCCCCAAAGTAGAGGACTGAAAATAAGGAACTGCTATACATCTTTTCTCTTTTCTTTTCTTTGTGAGACAGTCTTACTCTGTTGCCTAGGCTGGAGTGCAGTAGTGTGATCTTGGCTCTCTACAACCTCCACCTCCGGGGTTCAAGCATGCCTCAGCCTTCCGAGCAGCTAAGATTACAGGCATGTGCCACCATGCCTGGCTAATTTTTGTATTTTTGGTAGAAATGGGGTTTCACCATATTGGCCAGGCTGGTCTCGAACTCCTGACCTCGAGTGATCCGCCTGCCTCAGCCTCCCAAAGTGTTGGGATTACAGGCATGAGCCAATGTGCCCGGCCTGCTGTACATATCTTAAGGAGAATTTCTTTTTTTTTTTTTTTTTTTTTTTTGAGACGGAGTCTCACTCTGTCGCCCGGGCTGGAGTGCAGTGCCTGGATCTCAGCTCACTGCAAGCTCCGCCTCCCGGGTTGACGCCATTCTCCTGCCTCAGCATCCCGAGTAGCTGGGACTACAGGCGCCAGCCACCTCGCCCAGCTAACTTTTTGTATTTATTAGTAGAGACGGGGTTTCACCGTGTTAGCCAGGATGGTCTTGAACTCCTGACCTCGTGATCCACCCGTCTCGGCCTCCCAAAGTGCTGGGATTACAGGCTTGAGCCACCCCGCCCGGCCCAAGGAGCAATTTTAAAAGTAAGGAAAGCAGGCAAACCAGATGAAGGATCACTCCAAAAAAAACCCAGAGCAGCAGAAGTGTAAGAAAACTCCAATCACTAAGGGCCTGAGCAAGTAAAGGGGACATGTGAGGTATTGGAAGGGATCGCTTAGAAAGTTGGTCTTTACCCACTGACTGTTCCGTGGTCTTGAGCAGAGAAAAACTGAGTGAGGAGCCAGAAGGCCAGGACCAGAAGGGTCTGTATGTGTGCAGTGTTGGGGACAGGGACGGTGAGAGCTCTAAATTGGCAAAAGTACAGCAAAGAGGCAGAATAAAGGGAATAAAGAGTCTCAATTTGACTGTGCCTGGAACCTGTGAGGAAACAGGCTCCTTCCACACATTGGTGGGAGTGTAAATTGGTTCATCCACTATGGACAGCAGTTTGGCAGGCTCTAACAAAACTACAAATGCACACAGAGCCAGTAACAAATGTTAGGTCCTGCCCCTTCCTCTTATCTTTTTTTTTTTAGACAGAGTTTCGCTCTTGTTGCCCAGGCTGGTGTGCAATGGTGCGGTCTCGGCTCACTTTGCCTCCCGGGTTCAAGCAATTCTGCTGCCTCAGCCTCCCAAGTAGCTGGGATTACAGGCACCTACCTCCATGACCATCTAATTTTTTGTATTTTTAGTAGAGATGGGGTTTCACCATGTTGGCCAGGCTGGTCTTGCTCAGGTGATCCGCCCACCTCAGCCTCCCAAAGTGCTGGGATTACAGGCATCACCCACCACACCTGGCCATCTTTTTTTTTTTTTGAGACAGTGTCTCACTCTGTCGTCCAAGTTGGAACGCAGTGGTGAGATCTTGGCTCACTGCAACTTCTATCTCCTGGGTTCAAGCGATTCTCCTACCTCAGCCTCCCGAGTAGCTGGGATCACAGGCTCGTGCCACCACGCCCGGCTACTTTTTGCATTTTTTAGTACAGACGGGGTTTCATCATGTTAGCCAGTATGGTCTCAATCTCCTGACCTTCTGATTCGCCCAGCTCGGCCTCCCAAAGTGTTGGGATTACAGGCATGAGCCACAGTGCCCGGCCCCTCTCCTGTTTTACCTAACTGGATTCTTGTGACAACTAAACATTGGAGACAGCACCACCCTTGCTTTGATCCAACAATCCCACTTCTGGTAACTGATTCTGCATCTACACTTGCACATGTGTGAAAGGATGAATTTACAAAGCTATTCATTGCAGCATTGTTTTTAATAGCAAAAGACTGAAAATACCTTCAGATGTCCATCAAAAAAGGACTGGATGAATAAATTACAGGTCATCATAAAATGGAAAACCATGCAGCAGTGAAAAAGTCTGGGATGATCTATAAGATACATTGGTAAGTGGAAAGGAAAAGGCAAATCACAGAGGAACAGGGCTTATAGCGTGCTAAACTTTTTCAGTCAAAAAGGAAAGCAAAGCAAAAACTAAAGTCAATATTTGTTATTAGCTTGTTTTGTAATAACAAATACATTTTGAAGCAGGTAAAAGAAACTAAAAATTTAATTACTTGTGATGGAGTGGTGGGACTAGGCAGATAGTGGGTAGGGCTGGGAGCAATACTTTTCACAGCATCTTTTTATGTTATTTTATTTTGATTCATATGAATGTACTATCTTTTTGAAAACTGAAAATATTTTCCAAGTTGTAATTCCCAATCACCATAGTAATTTGTAGCACTGGAAATGTTTTTAAAATGAAAGGGCTATGGCTGGCAGTGTGTTACCCAGCTCAACTTAAAGACTCCTCTTTGGAAGACACACCCATGAACAAATTCCCAAGTGACTTGTTTACAACTATTCAGAACAACAGTAAGTGCTCATGTAAAGAAAAAACTGCAAATGATGAAAATGTTCAACAGGTACACAGGTATGCAAGGGTTTGCCTATTCAGATGGATCACATTAGATTATATGGTGATTACACCTCAACTACTTCGACATATAACAACCCATATGTGAAAACACTGTGATATGGATGCACAGAAGCAATGTTGGCACAGGAATCTAGAAGGATATGGACAATCTGATATTCACGAAGTTCTTATTGAATAAAACTGCTTGAGAATTTCCTTTTTTAAATTATAAATTTGAGGAGAGAAATGATCTACTTGAGAAAGAAGCAAAAATATATATTTTTTAAAATGCCAAGATATGAACTGAATATGAGAGCTATATAAAAGTCTGTTCAATGAGAGGCAAGCAGCATTCAAGAACATTAGGCCAAAGGCCTGGGTGTGAATGCGAGGAATGTTTGTCAAGGGCGAGGCCAAATAGAGGAGGGAGGAGAAACCCAGGGGACTCTAGTGTCGTGATCTAAGCAACCTCCAAAAACATATCCCAGGAAATGTAACTGGATGAGACCAGGAGATAAAAATGGGTGGAAAATAAATAAGCTGTGGACAACAGCAGCTCTTTCAACCCAAACGTTAGCAACCCTCTATATACTCCAGTGTCAAAACACACCTTATGTCTGTAAAAAGGTACAAAAGGGATGAAAAGCAGATCTGTGCTTCAGCTCACTGAGCAGGTTTTCCAAAGCATCCCTCCCTGGAGGAATGTGAAGTCAGTTTCCACTCTTCTCCCACCTCTACCTCCCAGGGGTATGCTGACCACAACCACCCCCAACACTCACTCCTAGCTCAGTCAGTTGCCACTCCAACTTTCCCAGTGTTGTGAACACCCAGACTGAACTTGAGGTGCTTTCCTTCCCTCATTAGACACACTTTTACAGAGTGCCTATTCAGTGCCAGGTACTGCAGGGTACTCTGCCAAAGATGAAACTGGGTGTCTGCAGGGAGAAGCAAGCAGAGGCCCAAATCAGTGCCATGGAAAGGTTCAGGTACCGGAAATTCCTTTGCAGGCTTGGGTGACAAGTAGGCTGATAGCAGGACTGCATGAACTCAGGTATCAGACACAGTCAGCTCTCCAGAGCCCCAACAAGTAGGGACAGTGACTGTCAGCCCAGTCACATCAAGGCACATTGTTATGGAATTCAGAACATAAAGACAGGATCCTAAAAGCTTCCAGAGAAGAAAACAGGTCACACACAAAGGATCAAGAATGGAAATGGCATCAGATTTCTCTACTAGAAGCAAGATAATCAGACAATGCCTTCAAAATTCTGACATAAAACTCTGTTCAACCTAAAATTCTAAACTCAGCCAAACTACCAAATTGGAATGAGGTTAGTATAAAGATGTTTTTACAACATCTTTGAGGCAAGGCCTCAAAGAGTTACCTCCAATGTACTCTTTCTCAGGAAGCCACTGGAGGATGTGCTCCACTAAAATAAGTGAGTAAAAAAACAAGAAACGGGAAAGAAGAGCTTCAACTTTGCCCCCAAGGGTGATGGTTAGGGGTGGTCCCAAGGTAAGTGGGGGGAGAGCAGACCTAAACAATAGCCATCAGATGGGGCAGGAAAGAAGGGAACTGACCACTAGATTGAAAGTTTCCATCACAAGATTTAGGGCTGAATTAGTTACAGGAACACAGAAACTAAGCACGTGAATAAATGGGACTATGTATTATAAGCCCTTGAAAAACATAAACAACAACAAATGTAGAAGATCTACCCAAGATAAATGAACATATATGTCCACACAGAAACTGGTACACAAAAGTTTGTAGCAGCTTCATTCATAATGTAGCCAGAGTGGAAACGGCCCAAATGTCCATCAACTGAGTAGATAAAAGAGAATGCGGCGTGTCCATGCAATAGAACATTACATTGCAACATGATGAACCTAAGCAATATTATGCTACCTCTCTGATTCCATTTATGAGATGTCCAGAATAGGCAAATTCATCAAGACAGAAAGTAGATTAGCTCATTGAAAAAATTATTCCACTTTCTCCAAAGAGAACTACTTGCCTCCATTTGCCCATCTCCCACTCACCCCTGCTTCCTTTCTGCCTTGGATTCCCTCATCTGACTGTTCTGGCAAAGGTCGGCCTCCTAATACCAAGTCCCACAACTCCTTGCATGGCCTTGTCATCCTTTCTGTTCTTTGTGGCACTGTCTCCATCATCTACGGACTACTCTTTGAAAAGCTACCACTTTCCTAACCTCGAATCTCCCAGTTCTCTCCTCTTGACTCAGCAGGGCCTCTCTTCAATCTCCATCCCAGTTTTACCTTCTCCGAAGTATCTACGAACGTCTCATTTCCTACTGGACGACCCCCAGGCACCCCAATTTCAGCACAATTAAGACAAAATTTCTTCATTTCCCCAAACCAGCTCTTCCTGCTGACTTCTGAACTCTCCCAATGCTCCAGGCTCAAAGTCTTAATGGGATCTTAGAATTCTCCCTCTGCTCTGCCTTCAGGGCCAAGCTTTCAACAAGGACATGTCCTGTCACATCCCCAACACTTACTCCCAGCTCACCCAGTTGGCCATTCCAACTTTCCCAATGGTGTGAACACTCAGACTGAACTTGAGGTGCTTTCCTTTCCTCATCAGACACACCTTTACAGAGCACCTATTCAGTGTCAGGTACTGCAGGGTACTCTGTCAAACTGGGTGTCTGCAGGGAGAAGCAAGCACAGACCCAAGTCAGTGCCATGGAAAGGCACTTGAATGAGGGCCACTTCCCATCCAAATTTGTCACCCTTCATCACCTCACACCTGGATGCCTACAGTTTCCTAATTAGCCTCCCTGTCTCCAGTCTTCCTTGCCTATCACCACAGTTCAATATTCTTTTCATTTTTTTGAGGCAAGGTCTTGCTCTGTCACCTAGGCTGGAGTGCTGTGGTGCAATCTGGGCTCATTGCGATTCTCCCGCCTCCGCTTCCCATGTAGCTGGGATTACAGGTGCCCGCCACCATGCCCAGCTAATTTTTGTATTATTTAGTAGAGATGGGGTTTCACCATGTTGGCCAGTCTGGTCTCAAACTCCTGACCTCAGGTGATCCACCCTCCTCAGCCTCCCAAAATGCTGGGATTATAGATGTGAGCCACCGCACCCAGCCCACAGTTCAATTTTCTTAAAACCCATGATTCGTGTGTCACCCCCTACTTGAAAATCTTCAACAATTCCTCCCTATATTCCATAAAACACCTTCCATCTACAGTACAATTTAGCTCCACTTCACCTCTAAGAACTCATCTTCTACTGTTTCCTCACACACACTATATTCCAAGAAATCTCTAGTAATCTTTTATTTCTTTTTTTTTTTTTTTTTGAGACGGAGTCTCGCTCTGCCGCCCAGGCTGGAGTGCAGTGGCCGGATCTCAGCTCACTGCAAGCTCCGACTCCCGGGTTCATGCCATTCTCCTGCCTCAGCCTCCCGAGTAGCTGGGACTACAGGCGCTCGCCACGTCGCCCAGCTAGTTTTTTTGTATTTTTAGTAGAGACGGGGTTTCACCATGTTAGCCAGGATGGTCTCGATCTCCTGACCTCGTGATCCGCCTGTCTCGGCCTCCCAAAGTGCTGGGATTACAGGCTTGAGCCACCGCGCCCGGCCGTAATCTTTTATTTCTAAAGGCAGCTTGTTCTAACTCCTCCCGCATACTTGTCAGGCTGCTCCTGCCACCCATCTATTCGGACCCAGCAAAAAGGTCACCTCCATGACTGTGCCTTTCCTGATCCCAGTGGAAGAGGATCCCACCTTGCTGCCCTTCCAGAAGACCTGTTGTGTAACAGTGCATGAGGCCCTTTCTCAAACTAGAGATATATAACACAAAATGAAACCTGGGGGCCTGGGACAATAGAACATTCTGCAGTAGACAAGACACCAGAGATCAACTAGCACACATGCTTTATTGGGTGCCTATAGTATGTTTTTTTCTAAAATTGAGCCAACATACAAACATCTGGGGTTTTTTTTTTTTTTTTTGGAGACAGAGTCTTGCTCTTGTTGCCCAGGCTGGAATGCAATGGCGCGATCTCAGCTCACTGCAACCTCCGCCTCCTGGGTTCAAGCAATTCTCCTGCCTCAGCCTCCCAAGTAGCTGGGATTACAGGCATGAACCACCACACGTGGCTAATTTTGTATTTTTAGCAGAGATGGGGTTTCTCCATGTTGGTCAGGCTGGTCTTAAACTTCCAACCTCGGGCGATCCACCCACCTCGGCCTCCCAAAGTGCTGGGATTACAGGCATGAGCCACCGTGTCCAGAATTTTTTTTAAAGATGGAGTCTCATTCTGTTGCCTAGGCTGGAGTGCAGTGGCATGATCTCAGCTTACTGCAACCTCTGCCTCCCGGGTTCAAGTGATTCTCCTGTCTCTGCCTCCCAAGTAGCTGGGACTACAGGTGTGCACCACTACACCTGGCTAATTTTTGTATTTCTAGTAGAGATGAGGTTTCACCATATTGGCCAGGTTGGTCTTGAACTCCTGACCTCATGATCCACACACCTCAGCCTCCCAAAGTTCTGGGATTACAGGTGTGAGCCACTGTGCCCAGCCAAAAATCTGGGTATTTCTTTCTTTCTTTTTTTTTTTTTTGAGACAGAGTCTCGCTCTGTTGCCCAGGCTGGAGTGCAGTGCCCGGATCTCAGCTCACTGCAAGCTCCGCCTCCCAGGTTTATGCTATTCTCCTGCCTCAGCCTCCCAAGTAGCTGGGACTACAAGCGCCCACCACCTCGCCCAGCTAGTTTTTTGTATTTTTTAGTAGAGATGGGGTTTCACCGTGTTAGCCAGGATGGTCTCGATCTCCTGACCTCGTGATCCGCCCGTCTCGGCCTCCCAAAGTGCTGGGATAAATCTGGGTATTTCAAATAAAAATCCAGACTTGGGCATCTCTTGAAAAAGAGACACTGATACGTCTCTTCCAAGAAGCCTCCCTGGACTTCCGAATCTAAGTAGGCTAGCCCAGTCACACTCTATAATATGGTCCAATTTTATTTTTTTCACAGTGCCCTGCCAAAACTGTTCATTTATTTTACTCAACTTGTATTTCCTCCATCAAGAATGTAAGCTTCCTAAGAGAGAAGACACATCATCTGTCTCGCTCAAGTTATCCTTTGTCCATCACAGGAATACTTAGAAGCCACTCAAGAGATGTGTTGAATGAGTGAATGAATGTGGCCTCCCTGAGCCCATATTCTTGAAGGGTACCAATGGACTGGAACACAGCAGACATTGTGGAATGGATCCTTGCCTGCCTGCACCTCCTGGAAGCTCTCTAGGTTGCATCTACCCCTTATCCCCACCATACACATACGAAGGAAGTAAATGTACTCACCCTGCCTCTCCCCTTCCTCACCTGACTACAGCTCCTAGAAGCATCCAGGCTGGCTATCCTTGATCTAATCCAACTCCAAATCATGTCCAGGACAATTAGTATCCTGCCCAGCCCAAGATCACTGGATCACTCAGGAAATTCACAAATATTTAATGAGCACTATGTGCCAGGCACTGTTCTAGGTGCAAAGAATTCAGTGGGAATGAAACGAAGGTCCCTGCCTCATGGAGCTAACATTCAATAAGGGGAACACAGGGGTGAGAATCAAGGGATAATTTTATCTTCAGACCACTGACCTTCAGCCTGCCCAGCTCTTTTTGTCCTCCAAGGCCCAGGTCAAGAGCTACCTCTTTGGTGTGGTCTTCCTGGTAAGTCAGACTTTACCAAGCTACCCTCACTGCTGACTTTCACTTGTTGCCCTGTGCAATTTTAAGCTGTTCTATACTGGTACTAGAGTTTCTTATCTTAAGCTCCATGAAGCCATAAGATTCTATGGTATCTTTCATGATTCCTTACAGCTCAGAAACCACAGCCAGCACTTGAATACTTGTTGATCAACTGAAGACATGGAACCACTTTTCCCAAACCTGGCCCCTAGGTCTTCTGTGACAAAACAGCCACACCTCTTCCTTGTGCGGTATATAACTATATTTTGAGGCAAAACCTTATGCACTGTTATAAATCAGGTCTTCTGGAAGGACAGAGAAGTGGAATCTTCTTCCACTGCGATCAAACCTAAGGGACCTGTGAAACCACTGAACCACTGTGGTAGTTTCCAGAGGGTGGTAGTTTCCATTTTATTCAGAAATCTATGGGGATAAAGACAGTATTAACCAATAGGTAATTTAAACTCATTACAAATTAAGACAGGGTTGGGTATAGAGGCTCATGCCGGTAATCCCAGTACTTTGGGAGGCCAAGACAGGAGGACTGCATGTGCCTGGAAGCTCAAAACTAGCCTGGACAACACAGTGAGACCGGCTCTACAAAATATATATATATAAATTAGCTGGGCATGGTGGCACATGACTTAGTCCTAACTAGTCGGGAAGCTGAGCTGGAAGGATTGCTTAAGCTTAAGAGTTCAAGGCTTCAGTGAGCCTTGTGCCACTGCACTCCAGCCTGGGCAACAGCCAGACACTGTCTCTAAAAAAAATCAGGTGACTCAGCCAGGCGCGGTGGCTCATGCCTATAGTCCCAGCACTTTGGGAGGCCAAGGCAGGCAGATCACCTGAGGTTGGGAGTTCAAGACCAGCCTGATCAACATGGAGAAACCCTGTCTCTACTAAAAATACAAAATTAGCCAAGCATAGTGGCGCATGCCTGTAATCCCAGCTACTAGGGAGGCTGAGACAGGAGAATTGCTTGAACTCAGGAGGCGGAGGTTGAGGAGAGCTGAGATCGCACCATTGCACTCCAGCCTGGGCAGCAAGAACGAAACTCCATCACAAAAAACAAACAAAGAAACCAAATCAGGTGGCTCACATCTGTAATCCTAGCACTTTGGGAGGCCGAGGCGGGAGGATCGTTTGAGCCCTAGACCTCATTCTCTACAAAATTCAAAAAATTTGCTGGGCGTGGTGGTGTGCATCTCTGGTCCCAGCTACTTGGGAGGCTGAGGTGGGAGGACTGCTTGAGCCCAGAAGGTCAAGGCTGCAGTGAGCTGTGATTGTGCCACTGCATTCCAGCCTGGGTGACAGAATGAGACCCTGTCTCAAAAAATAACGAAATAAAAAGTAAAATTTAAAAGTTAGATAAATAAACAAAATAAGACAAGTAGGAATTGACCATGGAATAGGAATGCAAAATGCACATGAATTTCTGTGCCCTTGCAGGTAGGCAGCTATAGACATAAAGTACTTTCTACTGGCTGTGTAATCTTCAGTAAATTAAGGAAGCACCCTGGGACTCACTTTCCGGATCTGTGAGAGGGAGATGACTAGTATAACAGTTCTCTCTACCTGACAGGGTTGTTATGAGGATTTAGAACATTAACATGTGTAAGTGTTTAACAACGTCTGGCACGTAAGTTCTCAAAACATGTTAGCTGCCCTTGCTATATTCCCAACCCCCACCTACCCCACCCTCCATTTGTTAACCCATTTCTGTAGTTAGGAGCACTTAGTAAAGAGTCTGTGGTTAGAAATGGGGCTTCAATTAAGGGTCTTACCACACTACCCACATGACCAAAATGGAAAGCAAGGACAAACCAAGGGGAGAAATATTACAAAAGCAAAATGGGAAAATGGCAAACAGATCCTTTTCAATTAGCTGCTGCATTTATCTCTTCCCCCAAAAGAGAATCTTCTGCTGCTTCTGTTTCTTCATCTGCACAATGGGGATGTAGCCATCATACATGCCTGCAAGGCTGTAGTGAGATCCTGGACATGAAATGCTGAAAACTGAAAAGTACAATGCACCTGTGTTTCTGCCTAAGCTCTCTAAGGTGAGTGGCCTTAGATAAGTCAACATCTCCTGGCCTCAGCTTCTTTAATTACCGTATTAAAATAGGGGTAATAAGAATATCTCACAGGATTGTTGTGAAGAAGAAGTGAAATAATACAAAGTATTTTGGGGCCTAGAACATAAGAGTGCAATTATCGAGTTAATAAGATTACTAGCCTAGTCAACTGGACTCTCTCCTGAAAGGAGGGGTATAGAAAAACCAATACTGGCCCAGGAACTGCAAGAACTAGGCTCTAACCAGCTGGGTGACCTTGAGCAAGCCGCTGACCCTCTCTAAATCGTGGTTTCCGTGGTCGAAAAATGAGTATTTTAAGAGAGGATCCCTGGGCTCCTACCAGCTCTTCCACTCCGCTGTTAAGGCGCCGGAACAAAGGCCACCCGCTCCCCAGCCCGTACCCGAGGGGCCACAACTCAAAATTCCTTCTGCTCAATTCCCTTTGCAGCGTGACAGCAGGAGCGCCCGGGTCTCCATCCCGGAGAGATGTGTCCACATGCCGCCGCCACTGCTCTCTTCATCAGCAACTTGCTTCTGCAGTCGCTGCCCAAAGTTTCGCGGGGCAGCCGGCGACCTGGCCGTCGATCAATCCCGAGAAGCCCAGGGATTCGGGGCGCGGAGACTAGGGGCTGGGCCCCGGGAATCCCAAAGCCGCCCCCGCGGCCGGGCAGGGAGTGACAGGTGCGACGCACGGTCGCGGGCGGCGGTAGAGCGGACCACGCAAAGCGCGTGTGGGCGCGCGAGGGAGGCGGCAGCCACGCGCTCTCCTTAGGCCGCTCCCTGAGACGCCCCCGCGACGTCCCTGGCCCCGTGCTCTGGAACCCGCGACCCTCGCGCCGCTTTCGGCCCCGCGGCGCCCCAGATCCCACGGCCTCCCGGAGCGGCGCGGCTGGGCAGGGCTCAAGCTTGCAGCGCCGGAAGGGTTGGGGACCGCCGGGGGACCGTGCGCACGGGGTTCTTCCCGCGCGAGCCGGGGCTCTCTGGGGGTGGGCGCACGCGCACCCGGGCGCGCCGCCGTAACCCCTTCCTCCCCGCGCGGCCCCCGCACTCCCACCCACCCACTACTCACCGTCGATGTCCCCAAGGGTCAGCTCGTCGCCCAGCTCCGTGAGGGTCTCCATGGTCTCCAGACCGCCCAGCTCGCCGCTCTCGTCCATCGCCCGGCTCAGCGCAGAAGCCCCCCTGCCGTCCCGCTCAGGGAGACGCGGGGGCGGTGCCGTCGCCACCGCCCATGACACCCTACAACCCCCGCCCGGTACCGCCTCACCGGCGGGTGCCACCCGCCGCCATGTTTGCGTTGCGCCCGGGCGCCGCACGAAAAGGGCGGGGCGGGATTCCCCCGCCCCATCCCGCGCCCCCTGCGGCCCCGCCTCCAGGCCGCGCGCCCCCCTGTTTGTTGTCAATGGGACCAGGCTCATCTCAGCCAATGGGCGCGCGAGGCGGCGCGTGGGGTGATGGCGCGTCATCGATCAGCAGCTCAGATTTGCATAGTGAGGTCCCTCCCCTCGCGGCCACGGAGCGAATGCCCGGAGTAGCCGCCCGGTCATCATCTTAACCTTCTCCGCCTTGTTTAAAGGAGCCGCTGCCTTCTCCGTTGGATCTGCGCCACACGCAAGTCCGTTCACTGGCCTGGGAGTGAAGGGTTAACAGGCCACCCTCCACCTGCGACCGCTGGCCGCCTCCAGCCGTGGCTGGGAGCACATTACGTCATCTTCCCAGCTGCCTCCCCGCGCCCTGACCGCCAGAGAAAACCGGCGGAGTCAAACCTGGCCCCTCAGCGCTCGGGACCGGAGTCCGGGTCATCCAAGACCCGCTTCTCCCAGCCCCCTTACAAAGGCGGGGCACGTTGGCTGACAGGGTTGCGAGTTGTCCCAGGGCGGTCAGGATTTTACGTCTTCTGCTTTGCACCCGCCGTGACCTCGCACTTTTTCCAGTGGTCTTCAATCCCTGGCACCTCGGAACCACTGAGGACCTGAAAACCACGCCAGTGCCCAGGCCCGCCGCCGGCCTCCGGGGGGGGGGGGGGGGGGGGGGGGGGGGCCGGTTCAGCAAGCCCCCCCCGGCCACGGGCGGCCCCCCCCCCCACACC
>NC_045452.1:23646219-23700616 GCF_002776525.5 Piliocolobus tephrosceles | reverse complement strand
GGGGGGGGGGGGGGGGGGGGGGGGGCGGGCACGAGTTTTTTGAAAAAGTTCCACCAGGATACTGAAGCGCAGCCCACCCACGAATTTCCACTTCTTGAAGCACCTCACTGCCCCCTCTCGCAGCTGATCGTGTTGTAAACTTCTAGGAATTTATCCTAAGGAATAAAAATTACAAATGCTTAAAGAAATGCTGTAGGCCGGGCGCCGTGGCTCACGCCTGTAATCCCAGCACTTTGGGAGGCCGAGGCGGGCGGATCACTAGGTCAGGAGATGGAAACCATCCTGGCTAACACGGTGAAACCCTGTCTCTACTAAAAATACAAAAAATTAGCCGGGGTGGTGGCGGGCGCCTGTAGTCCCAGCTACTCCGGAGGCTGAGGCAGGAGAATGGCGTGAACCCGGGAGGCAGAGCTTGCAGTGAGCCGAGATCGTGCCACTGCACTCCAGCCTGGGCAACAAGCGAGACTCCTCAAAGAAAAAAAGAAGCACTGTAACTAGGAAGAGGTGAGAATAAGGAAAGGAATATGTAAATTACATCCACACATGGAATACCACGGGATCATTAAAAATTACGCACACAAATGTATATTTATTGGCAAGAAAAGGCGTTCACAATATATTGATAAAAGGGAAAAGTAAGTTTCCTGCCAGTTTGTGAGAGGCAGCTGTTGCTTAGTGATCAATAATTAAGAACACACAGGCTGTGTGGAGGCAGACACATGGATCCACTAATTCACTGTGTGTCCTTGGGCTGTTTTAATTGTTCTAAGCCTCAGTTTTGTCATCTCTAAAATGGGGATAAAATAGTATCCCTCATAGCTGTGGTTAAGTGAGATTATTTGCACATTCAATTGACAATATTTATTGAACATCTCTATGGCAGGGAAAAGAATGTGTCCTGCCCTCTGAGAGCTTCCAGTCTAGCAAAACAAAAAAAAACAAAAAGAAACCAGAAATCCCACACCCATATTAAACATAAAAATAAATTACAGATGATGGTACAAGTGATCAAGGAAAGGTAATGGAGGTGATGAAACTAACAAGGGACCTGACTTGTGCTGTCAAGAAGACTAAAGAAGTGACATTTAAGATGAAACCTAAAATTATGAGAACTGCAGCTGTTACAGCCAAAGGGGAAATGATTGCATGGATAAAGGCCTCGAGGCAGGAGGAGCTCCGGTAGCCAGCTCTCGGCATAAGCTTTGGCATACAGTAATTGCCTTGCATGCTGCTGTATGGCAATTGAAAAAATAAGGATCTGGCCAGGCGTGGTGGCTCACGCCGGTAATCCCAGCACTTTGGGAGGCCGAGGTGGGCAAATCATTTGAGGTCAGGAGTTCGAGACCAGCCTGACCAACATGGTGAGGCAGAAACCCCGTCTCTACTAAAAATACAAAAATCAGCCGGGTGTGGTGGCGCATGCCTGTAATCCCAGCTACCCCGTAGGAGAATCACTGGAACTGGGAGACAGAGGCTGCAGAATGCTGAGATCATGTCACTGCATTCCAGCCTGGGAGACAGAGCAAGACTCTGTCTCAAAAGAAAAAAGAAAAAGAAAAGAAAGAAAAGAAAAGAAGAGAGTGAGAGAGAAAGAGAAGAAAGAAAGAAAAAGAAGAAAAAATAAGGATCTATGTGCTCACCCGAAGGTTAAAAAGGATGGAAGACCCAACAGCTGGCTGTCAGACATTGTTATAGGAGTAGTGAGATGTGGGGTGAATTTTACTTTGTTTTTGGCATTTCAGTATTGTTTAAATTACCTTTTATAATGAATGTGTATAACTAATGAGAAATAGTGTCTTTTTTTGGGAAAACAAGATTGTTCTCGTCATTGTTTACGCACAGGGAGGCTAGTATAGAATACACCAGTCTCACCCTGAAAGACACAGAAAACTAAACCCTGCTCTGGACCCAGCACTGAGCAGGAAGGTGCCACCTTCAACTGTGCTGCCTAGTGGCTCTTGCAAGGCCCCTCACACTAGTGTGTGACTGGTACTCTAGGGGGATTCAGCAACAACTCCCATACAACTCACTCTGGCCCAGGTCACCCCCACAACCCAGAATCTCAGTAACCCCCTCCAGAGGTGGCACACAGCACCTGTTCCCATAGTTCACTGGTGAACGTTCCCAGAGGCCGTGATGCCTGGCCAAGTGGACTGAGGGGGTACAAGTGAAGGTTCAGTAGAAATGGTGGAAGAATAGTGGCTGGACCCGAACCTCAGGAAACATTGATATTTTCCCTCTGGCCCTGGGTCCCACGTAACTGAACATCTCTTCCAGGCGGTACCTTGCTCTGGCTAGCAAGAGGACAAGGGCTGGCTCTGAGATATAGAGCAGCTTTTGACAAGTCCCTCCTCAGGACCTGAGCTCTTCATGTGAAGAGGGATGGACAGCCGGGCGCGGTGGCTCACACTTGTAATCCCAGCACGTTAGGAGGCTGAGGCAGGTGGATCATGAGGTCAAGAGATCAAGACCATCCTGGTCAACATGGTGAAACCCCATCTCTACTGAAAATACAAAACTTAGCTGGTCGCAGTGGCAAGCGCCTGTAGTCCTAGCTACTCAGAAGGCTGCGGCAGGATAATCACTTGAACCTGGGAGGTGGAGGTTGCAGTCAGCCGAGATAGCACTATTGCACTCCAGGCTGGTGATAGAGTGAGACTCTGTCTAAAAAAAAAAAGAAAGAAAAGGGATGGACAAGACTGGTAAACACTGTGTTTCCATATCTACCATGGATTGGGCACCTGCTACAGGTCACAGAAGAGAATTTTATATATGGTTTTTCATTTACTTCCTCTGACACTTCCCCCTTTTGTCCAGAGCACCTGTCCTTTTCTTCCTCTTCCCTCAATCTTTCGGGATTCAGTTCAGATATTACTTCCTCTAGGAAACCTTCCAATTGGATTAACCAAAAGTATGTACTCCACTGTTTGACACAGAGATGGGGTTAGAGAGGGAAATAACAAGTTTGGTTTTGGAAACATAAGCGATGAGAATTATCAGGTAGTAACAGGGCAAGTATTCAGCTTTTAAGTCTCAGAGGGTATGGCTGCCCAAGAAGAAAATAGAAACAGCCCCACAAAAACTTCATGCAAATGGGGGCAGGTGAGGAAAGAAGAATCCAGAAGTAACAGCAGGCTCAGGCTTGACAGCAGGGAACTACAACAAGAAGCCTGAGAGAATCACCTCAAGGAGTTGTCAACAGCATCTCTCTGAGGACAGTGACGGGGAGGAGAGGAAGATGTGGGACTGGAATAAGGAGAAGGGCTGTGGACCAGGGAGGTTTTCCCTCCCAGTGGACATCTGGCAATGTCTGGAAACATTTTTCGTTGTCATAACTGGGGGACTGCTACAGGCATCTCGTAGGGAGAGGCCAGGGATGCTACTAAAATAGCCTACAATGCACAGGACAGCCTTCCTCACACACACACCAATTACCTAGTCCCAAACGTTAATAGTGCCGTCGCTGGAAAACGCTGGCTTAAAGGATATCAGGGAGCTCACAGACTCCACGATGGTTCCAAAGACTGGGCCTAGCAGCTCAGTAGACAGAAGCAATGTTCAAGATCACACTGAGAACACCACTGTTGCCACCACTGGGCATCCCTGGCACTGGCCACTGGACTTGGCACTAGAACCACCCCTTCGCTGCTGCCCCTGGTACCTGTGACCACCAGCATGACTCCCACAGTGGTATATACAGTTGATAGAGCTATAGTCACGTAACAATCCCAGCTGCAAGAGGCGGCTGGACAAACATGTGCCCTAGGGCCTTTACAGCTGAGGGGGTGGGCTCTGCCTGCAGGAAGACTCAGAAAGTAGACTTCCTGGAGCAAGTGACTATAACAATCAACAGTGGCAGCAAAGGGAAGGAGAGAGGCCACGAGTGGAGTAGTTCTATTTGTTTCTTTGAAGGTGCCCATTTGAGGGTGGAAAGGACAGGATTAACCAAGATGGAGAGAGGATGAAGGTATTAGAGGAAAGAGCCCAGGAGGAAGGAGGTGCCAGAAGGGGCAGATGAGGAGATAGGTAAGACCAGGCCCCTCCCTTTGGCTCTGATACAGCAGGCAGTCAGTAAATCTATGGGATGAACAAGGAACCATCAGAGAAGGACACACATCACTGAGAAGTCACTTAAATTCCAGGTTTCATCCTTTCAACCCCCGGGCATTCTGAGATGGGGGGCGCCCAAGGATCTGAGTGTGAAGAGCCTGGTTCTGATAACAACAGCTGGCAAGAGACAGCGCAGGCTGGTCCCAAGTTGCCCAGGTCTTGCCACCACACTGGGCTGCCTTCCCCGTTGCTCTCCAGTTGCCCAGCTCTGCTTCACATTATACAAATCCTGCTAATGACAGAGACCCTAGAAGTTATTCAGTAGAACGAACCTCCAGCCGAAGCTGGACCCACCCCTGACTGTTTTGAGGTATCCCTTGACCTCCCTGCCACCCCAAGAAAGCTCGGTCTGCTGCCAAGCAGGCCTGGTTCTTAGAAAGTTTTTTCCCCAGTTAAGGGGAAAGCGAAGCACCTTCTCTGCTAAGTCAGCAACCACAACCACTCTCCAGCATGAAGAGGACAGTGACTGGCCTGGTCCTCCCGGCAGGGAAGAGCTTGTGGGCTGGTCCTGACCCCCAGCTCCAGCTGCTGGCATCAGGACAGGTTAAACAGCTGAGCCAGTGAATCTGACCCTTTCCCACTGATGCAGGAAAATAGGGTCTGGAGGCACGGAACATAAGGCCAATTCACGCTTCAGCTATAACAGGAAATATCCTCCCCATAGGGCATATGCTGTAAATGAATTTGTAAATTTACTTCATCCTCTCTATTTACATAGGGTGTACCTCAGGTAACCAATGGAATCCTCTAGGGGGTATTTACTCCCAAAAATTCTGTAACAGGCCCCTTGAGCCCCTATGCTCAGGCCCTCTCCCACACTGTGGATTATACTTTCATTCTCAATAAAACCCTTCATTCCTTCCTTGCTTTGTGCATTTGTCCAATTCTTTGTTCAAGACACCAAGAACCTGCACACCCTCCACTGTTAACGCCATGGTCCAGCCCTTTAGTTCACAGACTCTGGTGTCCATGTGGCTGGGGTCACACAACCTGAGAGGGGCAGGGTGGAGATGGAGCTAGGTCTGTTGAGTCAGTCCCACCACACTGCCCTGCCTCCACTGCCCAGTGAGTGGGCGCAGGTGGCTGGTGCAGTTCTGATGGGGAAATTTCTCCAGCACTCCTCCCAGCCCCCACACCCAGCTCTCTTCCAGCTGCTTCTTGTCCCTTTACTTCTGAGTAACTGACGGGTGCAGGATGTTCTGGGCCCTCCCATGAGGCCTCCGTAAGGCTCAGCTTCCCTTTGTTGCCACGGCCCCGCAGAGAGGCCAGCCTCAGAGAAACAGGTTAGGGCTGGGCAGGGGATTCAGATACCATCAAATTCATTTTGCCAATGAAGCTACAGCACAGGGAGGGGAAAGGGTGGGCCCGGGCGAGTCAGCAATCTGAAGGGCTAAGACTCAGATCTAACTTGGGCTCTGTCAGTGGTAGAGGGCTGGGTGTCGAGGGGATCTGGGATGGTTTTCTCTGCTCCTTTAAGAGGCAGATCCTGACTTGGCAAGGTCAAAGAGGCAGAGCTAGAATTCTCACTAAAGCCCTTCCCTCCTCTGCTTGGGAGGGGCATGAGTGAAGGGCAGCTGCCCTACCCAGGGCCACATGCCCTCTGCATCTTCCCTGCCCTGTGGCCTCCCGAGACGTGAAGCTATCTGACCCGTGCAGCTTATGGCAGCCATTGCAGAGTATGGCCTCCTGCAGGGCTGCGGCCTGTCCCCCTGCAGCCCCCCACCCACAGGTTGACTATCTTCCAGTGCTGCTGAAGAGAACAAGCTGACTTCCCTGTACTTGCTCAATGACTGTCCCCAGACATCTGAGGACAGAGATCATGTTGCTCCCAGGTCTTCTTGAGCTAAATGTTTCTCAGATCCCAGGACACTTCCAGGTCCCTTCCCAACACCAGTCCTTTGTCAAGGGCAGTGCTGGGGTAGGAACAGGAGGCCCAAGCCAAGCCCCTTGCTTCTCTGCCCCGCCAGGGCCTGGCCCCCACCACCGGTGGGGCAGAAACATCCTCCAAGCTGTTTCTACATCCCTGAGCCTTGGTTGGTCCAAAGGGTCCGCTGGCTTTTATTGTGTCTCTGCAGAGGGGCTGGGACCTGTGCTGGGCAGCTCTGTGACACAGTGGGGCCAGCAGCAGGGTGGCACCCTCACCTGTGGCTCAGAACCTACTTCTGCTGCTTCCCCACCAAGAGTGGAAGCCAGCTGGCCAGAGGTTTTCAGCCACCAAAAGGGTCCAGGCAGGCATCCCCCTGCCTCCCCCAGCAGTCTGCACAGGGTCATATTTCCAGTATAAAGTCCTCTGAAGGCCCCTTCAGCAGGAGGCCCCTGAGAGAAAATCCAGCCATATGAGGCTCAGTCCCTTCAGCCAGAGCTCAGACCCAGCTCCAGGGGGCTGGGTAAATGTGGCCTCTCCTTCTGGAAGGGGCTGGCTGGTGCTCTCCACCACAACCACACCTCCACCTCTTCTTCCTCTCGACCTGCCTCCTTGTGGCCCCTTGAGCCCTGAGCTGCTCCAGGGCTATAACTCAGACTGGGATCTGGAGATCCTTGGGCCTTTTCGGATCTCTTTCCGCTTCTCCTCTTTCTTCCGGCGTTTCTCTTCTTCTCTCAGGGCCTTCTGGAAAGGGTCAGTGCTGGGAATGAACTGAAGGGAAGAGAAGAGAAGTCTGATTTAGTCTGTGGCAGCAAAGAGCCTGCTCTGAGCTAGGCCACCGGCGGGCTGTGGGAATAGGAAGGTTCCCTGGACACAGGCCCTGCCCCAGACATGGAGACAGTGAAATGGGTTTGGGGAGAACTGCTGAGTGTGTGTTGGAAGATACGCAGGAGTTTGCCAAACCAACAGCATGAGGGAAGAGAAGAGTATTCTAGGTGCAGGGACAGATGCTGAGGTGGGAACCTACATGGGGCATCTGAGAAACGATACACAGATTCCTCCAGGGTGAGGGGATAGAGTGGCTGAGACCACCACAGACCCGGGAGCCCCACACCTGCTGCACCCTTCGGGAGGAGAGGAGGGAGGTCAGCCAGAGTCACAGATGACAGAGCAAGTAGCGGGGGTGGAGGATAAGGACTTCATTGGCAGCGGGGGATGGCAGGGGGGAGGGGCATTCTTCAACTGCAACCCAGGCCCTTGGCTTTCCTCCCTCATCTCTCTCCAGACCGTCTCATCTAACTCATAGCTTCTGTTGGCCTGTGTGGTCAGTTACGCCTCAAACTTGCATCTCCATGTTCAAATGCCTGTCTGAGACCTCCTTTAGGATGTCCCAAATGCACCCTAGACTCAGTATGGTTCCCTCTTCCCAGAGTACCTGTTCTGATGAGCAGCAGGGCAGAAACCCAGGAGCCCCACCTGTACCCGGCATTTCCTCTCCTTCTTTGGGTCCATCACCAAGGCCTGGCTGATTTCAAGCCCTAAATCTCTCAAACCCATCCACTTCTTTGTCTCTACTATTGCTGCCCCCATCACCACTCCCGCCTCTCTGCTGGATGACTCTAGGGGCCTCCCAAGGGCTTTCCACATCCCCTTTGGTCCCTCTCAAGTCATTCTCCTCACTGCAGTTGGCGCTTTCCTTTTCTTTTCTCTTTTTTTTTTTTTTTGAGACAGAGTCTTGCTCTGTCCCTCAGGCTGGAGTACAGTGGTGCGATCTTGGCTCACTGTAACCTCTGCCTCCCGGGTTCAACCGATTCTCCTGCCCCAGCCTCCCAAGGAGCTGGGATTATAAGCGCCCACCATCACACCTGGCTGATTTTTGTATTTTTAGTAGAGACAAGGTTTCGCTATGTTGACCAGGTTGGTCTCGAACTCCTGACTTCAGGTGATCCACCCACCTCAGCCTCCCAAAGTGCTGGGAATTACAGGCATGAGCCACTGTGCCGGACGGATCTTTCCAAAATGAAAATCTGTTCATGTCACATTCCAGCTTCCACAGCTCTCCATGACTCTCAAGACAAAGTTCTACACGGTGTATCTGCAGGTCTACCCCGGCTGCCTCTCTGTTCCTACCTCATATCCTCCGCCTTTATGTTCTTGGATTCCCTGTACCCTCTCACTTCCAGGCCTTTGCATGTGCTGCGGCCGAGGCCCAGAATGCTCTTTCCAGCACCCACCCTTCTGCCACATTAGCTCGGGCTTAGCTGGTTCACTGCCCTCTAGACCTGCCCTGACTCCCTGAGAGGCTGCTCCTGGTGGTGTGCTCTTTTCGACTTTGTGCTGATTCCTTCTTTCTTGTGCCCATCGCCCTCCCAAACAGCACATTCCATGAGGGTAGGAGGATAGTGTCCTCTGCCACAAGGCCTTAGCACAGAGTCTTCCTGGCTTTTCGAGAGCACTCAATATGTGTTTTTTTCAATGAATGAGCAAGCCACGTTAGAATAGGAAATACAATAGTACAGCAGGTCCTCGAATAATGTGGTTTAGTTCAAGGTCGTGTCATTATAATGTGGATGAGAAAAAAAAAAACAATCGATTGCTGGCTGGGGCCACTGTGTGGAGTCCGCACATTCTCCCCGTGTTCTGGTGGGTTTTCTCTGGGTACTCCAATTTCTTCCCACATCCCAAAGATGTGCATGTTGGGTTCACTGGCATGTTTATACCGTCCCAGTCTGACTGTGGAGGTGTGTGTGAGTGCGCCCTGTGATGGGAGGGCGTCCTGTCCAGGGTTGGTTCCTCCCTTATGCTCTGAGTTGCTGGGAGAGGCTGGACCCTGAACGGGACTAAATGGATAAATAATTATCTTACTTGTTTTGACGAATCTTTCTTAAATGTATGTATAGTTCACATTTATTTCAATGTTTCATATTAAGAGTGTTTTGGTCTTTATTTTGAAGACTGGAGTTGGGCACTGTGGCTCATGCCTATAATCCAAGCATTTTGGGAAGCTAAGGTGGGTAGATCACTTGAGGTCAGGAGTTCGAGATCAGCCTGGTCAACATAGCGAAACCTCATCTCTACTAAAAAATACAAAAATTAGTCAGGTGTGGTGGTGAGCGCCTGTACTCCCAGCTACTTTGGACGCTGAGACAGGAGAATCACCTGAAGCCAGGAGGCGGGGGTGGTTGCAGTGAGCCGATATTGTACCACTGCACTCCAGCCCGGACGACAGAGCAAGACTTTGTCTCAAAAAAAACAAAAAACAAAATCTGGTAATGGTTTTTTGACCAGAAATATGCTGTAGTAACTTAACTCTTAATTTATATCAATTAGCCTATGGTAAGTTGGTTTGTAATACATAGATTCACTTAAAGTCACAGTTTCCAAGAACCTATGGATGATGTTAAGTGAAGATGTACTTTGTCTACAACTGAGGTAGCTGTGCTGTAAAACACACCCTTTTATTTGTTCTTAGGGCAATAGTGACAAACGTTTGATCTGATCAAAGTAGATACTAAAAACAAACAAATGGCTCCACCTTGTGGAGTAATCTGCCTAAGTCATGACCCTGGAAGATGAGGGGATTCACAGAAGTGTAGCCCAGAGAAGGTAAGTGAGTCACACAGCATGTGGTAGGCCCAACTAGGACTAGCCTCTCAGGCTGCACACTTCCCTGCCTAGTACTTCCCTACCACACTCTGCTCCTATCTCTGTGAGTGAATCCTGATCCACTTAAGACAGGGAGCTGGGAGATCCCTTAGGCCACAGAGACCCCATTCCTCTCTGACTCTGGCTGGGCAAGGGCAAGTCAAGAGATCTTAGCCCCTTCAGTCTCAGCGGGCTCAGCTCAAACTAGCTGGGTCAGAAGAGAAACACACCCATCCTTTCCCCACCCCCTTCTCCACCTAGGCCTGGCAGTGCCTACTCATCTTTCGAGTCTACTTTAGATGTCTCCCCAGGAATCTTCCCTGGCCACCCCTGATGGCACCTGACCAGCCTGGGTCAGGTCAGCAGGCTGACGGCCAACACAGCATTGTGGTTAAGAGCATGGCTCAAGGGGCAGACCACATGTATTTGAACCTTCATTCCATCACTTACTGGCTGTGAGACCTCAGGTTGATTACTGTACCTTCCTGTGCCTCCGCTGTCTTCACTGTTAGGCTAGTTATCAATTTATTTCCTCTCTATTCCAAATTCACTCTTCATCGCCTGCTCTGTGAAAATGCATCTGGCTCCAGGATAGAGCCCCAAACTCCTAAGCTTGGTGTTGAAGGGCCCGGACCCCACGCTACATCTCCAGCCTTATCTCCTCCTGTCTTCAAGCTACCCTGCTCTGCCTGTCCCTGACAACAACCACATCCTCCATAGCCTCAAGCATGCCACTCTGGCCACTGCCTTCTATCTTCTCTAACTTCTTAGCCCTACTATAACCACAAGCAGGCCCTCCATGCTGCCAGCAATCCAGCCTCATTTCCTGGTCTGCTTATCCTCCTGCTCTCCTGCACATACCTTCTCCTCAAGCCTCTGTGCTCCCCTCACTCCCAGACCATGACCTTGCTTTCTATCTCACAGAGAGGATGAAAGCAGCAGGAAACAACCCCCACAGCTCCACCACAACACCCACCAACCCATTTACTTCTGTGCCCACATGCTCTGCCTGCCCTCCTGTTCAAGGTTAAGGATCTGCTCTTCTGTACAAGGCCAAGCCTTCCCCCAGCACTACAACTCACCCCTCCTCACCTCCTCCAGATAAGGCTCCAGCAACCTGGCCCCTGGCCTCATCAGTTTCTCCCTCTCTAATGGATCAGTCCCATCCACATAGTGCAAGCCTGCTGTGGTCTCTCCCAAGGACTAACATTTGAAACCACATTGTCCTCCAGCTATTCTCCCATTACACTGCTCTCTTTGAAAGGAAAAGTCTTCGAAAGGGCTCTCCACACTTGCCACATCCACTTCCTTTCCTCTCATTCTCTGGAAATCCAATCTTTTGTTCCCAGCACCCCGCCCCCCAAAGCAGCTTTTATCAAGACCACCAGTGGCCTCAACATTGCTCGGTCCAGCAGTCGATTCTCAGTCCTCGCTTACCTCCCAGCAGCGTCTGACAAGCCAATCGCTCCCTCCCTACTTCCTCTAAAGCTTTCCTCGTGTGGTCTCTGGGAAACTCTTGGGGTGGCCACCATCATGCTGACTGCTCCTTCGGCGGGTTCTTGCTGCTTCCTCCTCAGTCCTTCAACCTCTATCTCCAGCCCCATCCCAAGCCTCAGTCCTCAGACTGCTTCTATACCTGCCCAGTGCCCCAGGTGACTGTGTCCTGTCTCACAGCTTTTGGTGCCTTCTACATAGGCATGGCTCTGACATTTACAGGTCCAGCTTCTACGTCCTCCCTGAAGTCTAGAGTCAAATATCCAGCTACCTCCTTGACATCTTTACTCTGATGTTCACCAGGTGCAGGAAAAAACTCTTGATACCCTCTCCAAGGATTTGAAAAAATGACAGTCCCATTCTTCCCGACACTCAGGCCAAAAGTCTTCTTGTCATGCTTAACGCTCCTCTCTCTCTCACCACAGCTGCTTCCTCAGCAAATCCCACTGGCTCTACTTCCAAAAGAGAACCAGAACCTGACCATTTCTCACCAGATCCACTGCCATTGTCTGGTTCAAGCCACTATCAACTGCCACACAGATGAGCACAGCAGCCTCCACCCCTGTGTCCCTGCTCCCGGTCCCCGACCATGCTCCACACAGCAGCCAGATGATCCCTTTAAAGTGGTAAGTCTGCACCTGGAATCCCAGCTACTCAGGAGGCTGAGGCTGGAGAATCTCTTGAACCCAGGAGGCGGAGATTGTGGTTAGCTGTGATCACACCATTGTACTCCAGCCTGGGCAACGAGAGCAAAACTTCATCTTAAAAATACATATATACATAACGGATGGGCGCAGTGGCTCATGCCTGTAATCCCAGCACTTTGGGAGGCCGAGGCGGGCGGATCATGAGGTCAGGAGATCGAGACCATCCTGGCTAACATAGTGAAACTCCGTCTCTACTAAAAATACAAAAAAAATGAGCCGGCGTGGTGGCGGGCACCTGTAGTCCCAGCTACTTGGGAGGCTGAGGCAGGAGAATGATGTGAACCCGGGAGGCAGGGCTTGCAGTGAGCCGAGATCACGCCACTGCACTGCACTCCAGCCTAGGTGACAAAGCGAGACCCCATCTCAAAAAAAAAAATATGGATGGATGGATGGATAGATAGATAGATAGATAGATAGATAGATAGATAAAAATAAAGTGGTAAGTCACAGCCTGTCACCCTGCTCTCCAGGTCTCTCAGGGTAGGTGCCAAAGCCCTTGTGAAGACCTCTGAGGGTCTCAGGATCAGGCCTACAACTCTGACCCCATTTCCTCACACTCCCCAGCCCCAAATATGCTTCCAACTCACAACCTTTGTACTTGCTGCTCCTTTAGCCTGGAACGTTCTTCCTTGGGATACACAGATGGCTCCCTCATCTCCTTCAGGTAATTCAGGAAGACAGTATCCAGACCATATGAAATAGCAACTGCACCCCATCTCACCCTGGGCATTCCTTAACCACATTCCCCTTTTTTCTCCACAGCCCTTGTCACCACCTACGATATTATATATTTTTAAATTGACTGCCTGTCTTCCCCAACTAGAATGCCACTCCCAGGAGAAAAGGGCTAGCCTGCTTCCCCAAGGGGCAGGATGCAATAGATACTCACTTGATGCCGAATGAACAAATGTGGTATGCATCTGAGCTTTTGCAAAAGTTCGTCCCTCTGCCTGGAAGGCCCTGCCTCAGCTGGTCCACCCAGCAACTAACTCATCCCACAGCCTCCACCACCTCTCTGCCGAGGCTGGGTCAGGCTCCCCTCAGAGGTCTACAGCTCATTATGCTTCTTACCACTATAACAGTAACACTGGATTGGAACTGTTTCCCTGCTGCCTTCCCCATCAGACTGTGAGCATCTGAGAAGCTGGGACAGGGCAAGCCCCCTGGACAGGGACAGTGGTTGGCACACACCCTGATATGAGTTGACTCTAGTGATGGGTACATAAGAAGTAAAACTCAGAACTCTCACCAGCATGGAAGGAGTGTGTGAGGGAAGTCGAGCAAATCCGGGGCTCCTGCGAGACAAGCTCACGTGGGATATCAAAAAGTGAGGAAAATCTCGGAACTGTCCCCAGCCAGCACGTAAGGAAAGTATGTTGCTGCTGTGGTTACATCCAAGTACAGCACATTATGATAAAGCTGGACTCAACTTATCATGGCACCCATTCTCTCTGTGGCCTACACTGTCACCCTCCTCCTGCGTTTAAGTGAGGCATCTATGACCTGCATAGCAAGAAGAACTGGCGTCACAGCAATAAAGCATCTCTATGGGTGACCCCTTGCTGGGAAAGGCAATCTGTCATAGCCTTGAGTGTCCACATATGTTTTCTTGCTGTATAAACCAAGAATGGAAGATCGTGGCTGTTCTTGATCTGGGCCATTTATCAGGGTAATGATTGCAGCAAGCAACCTTGGGGGATGTGTCATTTCAGCTGGGCATGCAGGGGTGGCAGCTACCCCACTGAGGAAACCACATCCCCCACTCTGCCACATAAAGCAAAGCCACTGGCTCAACAGGACCCTCGATTCACAGGTTCCCCCAAATACTCAGGCCTAGCCCACTGTAATTCAGCTAATATAAAAGCTAACAGTGTTGTACAGAAAAGAGTTAACACAGCCGGCCTGACTCCTATCCTTTGAAAGGCCTGCTTCCAAGGTTAGCCCTTGGCAGACATCTGGGAACTTGCATTTCAGGAGGGCCCCCACCACCCTAACTG
Source organism: Piliocolobus tephrosceles (assembly GCF_002776525.5). Taxonomy (NCBI): domain Eukaryota; kingdom Metazoa; phylum Chordata; class Mammalia; order Primates; family Cercopithecidae; genus Piliocolobus; species Piliocolobus tephrosceles. The sequence goes on along the minus strand of NC_045452.1, from coordinate 23,686,799 downwards.
CTAACAGTGGTTCACTGTGCCAAAACTGTTTGTGCAAACAATATGGTTTCTGCTGAATACATACTTTACTCCTGGGAGTTTGCCATTTTGACATAAGTTAGGCAAAAAGTACCCACATGACTAGCTCCCAATAAAAACTCAGACACTAGGTCCCTCATGAACATTCCTGGTAAAAAACATTTTAAACATGTTGTCACAACTAATTGCGGGAGGAATGAAGCACATCCTGTTTGACTCTACTGGGAGGTGACTCTGGAAGCTGAGCCTGTTTCCCCTGGACTTTGCCTGATGCACTTTTCCCTTTACTGATTTTGCTCTGTATATTTTCTCTGTAGTAAATCGTGGCCATGAATACGACCATATACTGAGTCCTGTGAATCCTCCTATTGAACCATCAAGCCTGGGAGTGGTTTTGGGAACCTGACACAGGTGTCCATAAGCAGCAGCAGTCAGCCAGCCCCAGTAACAATGCTGGTGGACTAAGTGCCATAAAGGCCAGTCAGACAATGGCCTGAATTAAAACCTATCACCCTTGCCTTGGATGACGCTCCTTTCTAACAACTATGCATGTTATATTCTTACTGACTATTGTCAGTGTCCTGGTCATCCGGAGATTACAAAATGGCAGATCAAAGATACCTACCCCACTCTTTTTATTTATTTTGAGACAGAGTCTTGCTCTGTCGCCCAGGCTGGAGTGCAGTGGCACAATCTTGGCTCACTGCAATTTCTGCCTCCTGGGTTCAAGTGATTCTCCTGCCTCAGCCTCCCGAGTAGTTGGGACTATAGGTGTACATCACCTCGCCTGGTTAATTTTTGTATTTTTAGTAGAGACAGGGTTTCACCATGTTGCCCAGGATAGTCTCAAATTCCTGACCTCAGGCAATCCACCTGCCTTGGTCCCTAAGTGCTGGGATTACAGGCATGAGCCACCATGCCTGGTGATACCTGTCCCTCTTTAGGGCCACAAACTATGGAAACAAACTGTAGTGACAAACTAGACAGCCTGGCTCACTCGTTTAGATGCCCATCATAAAGCTCAATCTCTGATAAGACCAAATGGAGTCAAACTGCTGATCAAGCCTACTTCATCCAGATCACTGCCACCTAAATATATCATTGTACTTGGCGTGGTAACATTACCCACTACCAAGGAGCGGCACAAAACAGAGGACTCTATATTTCTGGTTCAACTACCTGAGTCTCTGGTTGGAATGGTATGGCCTGAGATTGTTAGGATTGTGACCACTTGGCTGAGTATCCTGCTGCTGATTTCCCTGAAGTGGCCCATGTGGGTAAAGATAAGAGATACAACAGGTCTCTATACATCTGTAAAAATGCCCTGGTCCCATTCATACCTGACATTTCTGAATGAAAGGTCTAGGTCATAGTAGGCAACAACTGGAGAAAAAGTGAAACTATAGATGCTGGCATAGGTGGCATAGAACATATGCTTTTTGTTTTTTGAGACAGTCTCGCTCTGTCACCAGACAGGAGTGCAGTGGTGTGATCTTGGCTCACTGCAATCTCCACCTCCCGGGTTCAAGCAATTCTCCTGCCTCAGCCTCCTGAGTAGCCAGGACTACAGGCATGCGCCACCACACCCGGCTAATTTTTGTATTTTTAGTAGAGATGGGGTTTCACCATGTTGGCCAGGACAGTCTTGATTTCCTGACCTCATGATCTGCCCACTTCGGTCTCCCAAGCACACATGGAGTTTACAGCAATAATCCTGCCACCCGGGGAGGAAATACCTTAGATCCCAGAAAGTTCAGGGAACAATTAATGCTCTCTTTATCCCTTAGATCCATCACTGCCACCTGGCAAAACAATCCCAGGGTCTGCCCAAGCCCAGTGGCAGCTGCAGCTGTCAATATGGCCAACTGTTGGGTGTCTCATTCCCATCCACATGATAGAAAAACTCACATGGACATGTCAGTAATGAGCTATTCTGCTATGTCTAATGCCATCAAAGGTAGTTCTCATCAGTGACCTTGTGCAGACATACCAGCAGCACCATTTTGTTTCAACCTGACAGATACAAATCCATCTGCTTTTCCTGATGTGTGAGTAGCCTTGGATTATACCATGTAGGGCAACGAGGCTGAAGCTCCACAGTGACACTGCCCTCAGGCTCAGCTAAACATTGTTCTGGTGACTCAAATCAAGTGTAACATGTGGGAGAGAATGGGTCATGAAATGTCTCCTTATGGGGGCATGAAGGTTGCTTGGGTCCATCTATTGCCCCCTGTAATTATTGGTAATAACATCAAAGATTGGCAGGTCAATCTAAACTCTCTTATATGGGTGGTCGTGGATAAGAGATTGGTCTTAGACCATATCCTGATTATCCAAAATGAGACTTACTGGTCCTCCAGTACCTTCACAGCTGGTTGAGTCCAGGACCCTGATCAATATTGCAGGTTAGGGGCCAGGCACAGTAACTCACACCTATAATCCCAACACTTTGGGAGGCTGAGACAGGAAGACAGCTTGAGCCCAGGAGTTTGAGACCACTCTAGGCAGCACAGTAAGAACCTGTCTCTGAAAAAATAATAATTAGCCAGGAATGGTATCACACAGGCCTGTCATCCCAGCTACTCAGGAGGCTGAGGTGGGAGGTCTGTTAGAGCCCAGGAGTTCAAGGTAAGCTAGGTGGGTGACAGAGCCTGGGTGACAGAGCGAGACCCTGTCTCTAAAAAAAAAAAATAATAATAATGTAGGTTGGCCTTATCCTGCTATTCAGAATATAGTTGATAGTAGTCTGAATTAAATGAAGTATGAGACTAATTGAACAGATTTGGTCCTAGCCTCTATCAGTCAGATTAATTAGACTGAATAGCACATTTGTGTGAAAATTGGAGTTAAATCAAGCCATGGAGGGCTTGGGGCAGACTGTTGGCGCAGCAATCCATCATGGCCCTGAGCATCCCTGCATATTCTTGCAGTGTACACCAAAGATACAAAGCCCTAACCACCCTTTACCTGGGCTATGTCTCAGGACTATGTTTACAGAGAGCAACCTTGAAGGGTGTGGTGATATCTCCTCCCAAAGAGCACGTTTGCTATAAAAAATCATGAATTTCCCCAGCTTGGCAGTTCTCAGCTGTGATGCACACCCCTTGTATGCACAGCGCCCACCTGGCCCCCTCTGTGTCACCCCCATGGGACTTGGGGAACAAGGTGAATCAACATAATCAGGCCAACAGTCTAGCTACTGCCTTTGCTGTAATACAGTCCAATATCTCTGACCTGTCAGTGTCCATGAAATAGTAGCAGGCTAGCTTGTTGGCCTGGAGGCAGAGTTAAATCCTAGACCCCTCAGACACCCAACACGTCTCCCTACACCAGGGACTAGCATGTGGTTTGACAAGTCCAGTCCTCCAGTCACCATGGCCCTTCCTTCCTGCCCCTCCTAGCCCTGCCACTTCCGATGCCTTCCTCACTCTATCGTATCTGTCCCTGTCCTTTTTTTTTTTGAGACGGAGTTTCACTCTTGTTGCCCAGGCTGGAGCGCAATGGCACGATCTCAGCTCACTATAACCTCTGCCTCCTGGGTTCAAGCAATTCTCCTGCCTCAGCCTCCTGAAAAGCTAGGATTACAGGCATGTGCCACCACACCTGGCTAATTTTTTGTATTTTTAGTAGAGACGGGGTTTCACCATATTGGTCAGACTGGTCTCGAACTCCTGACCTCAGGTAATCCACCCGCCTTGGCCTCCCAAAGTGCTGGGAATATGGGCATGAGCTACCACGCCTGGCCTGTCCTCATCTTTTATCCCAAACTTACAGTTCTCAAAGCCCACCTTAGCCCCCTGGAATAAGAGCATGTACAGGAGTGCGGGATGGAAGCCCAGTTGGTGCTAAGAGGTTCAAAGGCAGGGAAGAGCATGGCTTGACCTCCCTGGCTGCCCTGATATCCACCTGAAGTGGGATGCCTGTTTTGTGCTGGGATGGGTTTGTTCATAGCCACCTAACTACCTCCCATGGTTGGAGTTCACACGCTGTGGAAAGACAGGGAGGCTGTCTTGAGGGGAGCAGTGACTTGCCCACAGGCTCCAATGACTCAGTGATGGCTTCTGGACCCAGGCCCAGGCTGCCTGGCTCCAAGTCCAAAGCCACCCAAGGTCCCCAGCCCCTGCAGGCCTCGGTGTCCTATGGCCCAGCAGAGGCAAAGCAGACACAGGCATAGGCCCTGGCAGCTCACCTCTGTGCGGTCGATTTTAAATGGGTTCTGGAAGTCGGAGTCTTTCTCACTGATCCCCAGTTCCTGGGCCATCTGCAGATGAAGAATCACTCGTCATCCTCTGCCTTCTCCTGAGTCCTGCTCACCAGAGAGTCACTCCCTCCATGCTGGGACCCAGATTCCAGACTTGGGCAGATGTGGGCCAGGTGATGACCCCATGGGAACTGGGTGAGCACAGAACCCCTTGAAATGGGACCTCTGTGGCCCAAGATACCCTGAAGCTCCACAAAGAAAATGTAGCCAAGCACTGACGTTCAGGCCCGACTGAAGGCAGATGTGAGGATCCTAGTCCACCCCAGACAGAGGGCTCCCAGGCCACCTCCACCCCAGTCCTTACCAGGCTGAGGATGGGCGAGTGGGGCCCCTGGTCGAAGACGCCCGTCTGGTTGCAGAAACTGATGCCCCAGCGGATGAGGAGGTTCCAGTTGGAGTTGTGGTCAAAGTAATAGTGCACAATCCTTGGGAAGCGCAGCACCACATCGCCGAAGAAGGCCGTGTTCTCTACCACGTGGGAGAAAGCTGGCAAGAGGACCCTGATGAGTGGCTAGGGCAGATGCTCTCCTGGCTGCCTTGCTGGTCCCTGGCATCCTCCAGAGAATAGAGACATCCACCAAACCCACCAAGCAAGGAAGGAACAGTGCCTACTGACCACAGACTGCCAATCACATGTATAGTGCGAACTAGGGCCTTACATCCACCAGCTCACTGAGTCCTTATAACTACTTTTAGAGGGAGATGTGGCTGCTGTTCCCATTTTACAGATGGGAAACTGAGTCTCAGCAGCTAATGAGTAGCAAATCTGGGCTGCAAACCCAGGTCTGTCAGCCCAAAGGCACATCTTGCTGCTTAGAAGACTCATCTGCTATGGGGACCAGAGAAGTGAGTGTTGTTTTGTACACAGATGCTGATGTATCACATGAGGCTTTGCTGGGCTTGACCCCCCAACCAACATGTTATCCAAATGTCCAGTGCTGGCCCTGGTGTTAATACAACTAGAATGTCTGTGAGACCTCAGGTCTCTTAGGATGGCCAGAGAACAGGCCAGCATTTTTCTTTTTTAATATTTTTTCCATTTTATTTCATTTTAAGTGCTTAAGTTCTTATTTTGAATGAACGAATGAATATAATTAATTAATTAATTAATTAATTACTTTAGAGGTGAGGTCTCACTTTGTTGCCCCGGCTGATCTCAAATTCCTGGCCTCAAGTGATCCTCTGGGATTATTGGCATGAGCCACTGCACTCGGCCTGAAATTATCTTAGACTTACATTATACAACATAAATTTCATTCATTTGGCTTCCTCTAATGTTATCTTTTTTTTTTTTTTTGAGACGGAGTCTCGCTCTCTTGTCCACGCTGGAGTGCAGTGGCGAGATCCTGGCTCACTGCAACCTCTGCCTCACGGGTTCAAGTGATTCTCCTGCCTCAGCCTCCCGAGTAGCTGGGATTACAGGCATGTGCCACCACACCCGGCTACTTTTTCATATTTTTGGTAGAGAAAGGGTTTTACCATGTTTGGCCAGCCTGGTCTCTAACTCGAACTCAAGTGATCTGCCTGCCTCGGCTTCCCAAAATACTGGGATTACAGCGTGAGCCACCATGCCTGGCCAAGTGTTATCATCTTATATAACCAACATACAACTATCTAAACCAGGAAATCAACAGCAATACAATACTACCAACTAACCTAACAGACTTAATTTGAATTTTCTGTTTTCCCACTAACGTGCTTCTACTGATCAACAGGTCAGTTTAGACTGAGCTTTGTTAGTGTGCTGCAGGAAAACAGCCTGCTGCGAGACAAGCGTGGCACCATCTTGAAGCCATAATGGCTGAGGTTTGACCGCTGCACACCAAAGTATTCCGCAGCAAGGTCTTTAAACAATGCCTGTAGCATAGATAACCCCTCAAAAAGATGATTATTTAACTTCCCCAGTGGTCACAAGTTTCACACGAAAGCCTGAGATGTCACCAGCTGCATGTTTTAACCTAAAAGCTTGCTGTATAAACAATACTTTTGGCCGCGTGTCGTAACTCACCCCTGTAATCCCAGCACTTTGGGAGTCCACGGCGGGTGGATCACTTGACATCAAGAGTTCGAGATCAGCCTGGCCAACATGGCAAAACCGCGTCTCTACTAAAAATACAAAAATTAGCCGGGCCTGGGGGCACACGTCTCTAATTCCAGCTGAGGGAGGCTGAGACACAAGAATCACTTGAACGTGGAAGGCAGAGGTTGCAGTGAACTGAGATTGTGTCACTGCACTCCAGCCTGGGTGATGGAGTGCGACTCTGTCTCAAAAGAAAAGAAAAGAAAAAGAATAGTTTCTGTACAAGCATTGTCATCTGCAAAATAACAAATAAATACTTTCTGGAGGTTGGGTGCAGAGACCACCATCTCATTTCTGCCTGAGACATGGCTTCTGTTCAGAAGTTCCTAATGAATGTTTCTTTCTGAGAAACTGGACCTCTCAGCTCCCTTGGCCTTGGAGGGTAGGTTTGCACAAACCTGCTCACCACAGAACATGTGTCCATCACGGTAGCAAGTCCCCCAGACCCAGGTTAGCCAAAAGTATAACTGTGTAAACAGCTCTAAGCAGTCCCTATAACTGTGTAAACAGCTCTAAGCAGTCCCTATCTCTTAGCCAGCCCCTAAGAGAGGGCCCAGGCAGCCCTCACTAGCACGAGCCAGGCCACGCAGAAAGATAAGTAGACTCCAAAGATATGCCAGCGTGGGTCTGAGACATGTCAGGCAGGGACCTTGGGGCTTCAGAATAATCTTGAACCTCAAAGAACTCAGGAAGTCAGCTTGATTCAGAGGGAAGAGCCAAGGCAAATTACTTGTACTCTTTCATATAGAAAGTAGAGAGAACAGTGTCTTCCCCCAGAGTTATGGTGGAGATTAGAGGTGATGGTTGTAAAGTGTCCACTATGTAATATATAAGAGCTGCTCCTATCCTCTCAGTGTAAATCTAAGAAATGCTATTGTGGCCAGGTGCAGTGGCTCACGCCTGTAATCCCAGCGCTTTGGGAGGCCGAGGTTGGTGGATCATAAGGTCAAGAGATTGAGACCATTCTCGCCAACATGGTGAAACCCCATCTCTATTTAGAATACAAGAACTAGCTGGGCGTGGCAGTGTGTGTCTGTAGTCTCAGCTACTTGGGAAGTTGAGGCAGGAGAATCACTTGAACCCAGGAGGTGGAAGATGCAGTGAGCTGAGATCACACCACCGTACTTCAGCCTGGCGACAGTAAGACTCCGTCTCAAAAAAAAAAAAAAAAAGAAATGCTATTGCTAAAATGTAGCCAGTTAACGAGGAAGGCCACTCACAAAACGCCCGTCTGCCCAAGGGGACCACTTGGAAGGTGCCACAAGAGGGTACTTCCGGGGAGAAAAAAGAATGACAAGAACAGGAGAGAAGGAGCAGCTAGAGAAGATCGGGTGGTGCGGAGGACAGGGCAGCGTAGGGCAGACCATACCATCCTTTAGCTTCTCGTCCTGGGGGAAGGGCCCATCTGGGAGCACATCAGCAGCGGTGAGCACTGTCCGGGAGTCCTCCAGCACCTGAGGGAATCCCGCCAGGGCTGAGTGGCTTCACAGTGCCCATAACAGACTGCTCCCGTTCCCATTTATTTAAACTCACTTCAAGTCTTATGAGCACGCAGTTCCCTTGTCCCTGAACACCATCCCCTTAGGGAACTCCTATTTACCCATCAGTGCCCAGATCAAAGACTGGACCTGCCATGAGCTGCCCCCTGCCTGTACACACCTTAAAGAGCCCCTTAAGCATGACATCAAGGATCTTGTACTGCTGATGGATGTCGTTCAGCTGTGCCAGGTTCTTCAGTGCCAATAGCTGCTCCCGCCGCTTCACCTCAAACATCTTCTTGTCTGGGCAGCATTAAGTTAAGGCGCTGGCATCAACAGCCCTGCCTGGACAATCGAGCAGTCTTGTCTTAGAAGGCTCATTCCTGACCAGCAAGTATCTGCAAGGGTCATGGATGCCCAGGGCTAGAAGCCTCCAGGAAATGAACAAACTGACAAGTGCATGGCCCTGCAAAGCACCATTCATCCAGTTCCCATGGTGCTCCACACCCAGAAGCCTGAAACCAAGCCTCCAGACATGGCTCCTGCCTTCCCTTCGCTGTGGTCTTCCTGCCCTCTCCACAAGCATTCACTGTTCCAGAGCCTCCACCTCTCCACTCATGCTGCACCCTCTCTGTCCAGAATGTCCCCCACTCTCTTCTAGGAGTTTCTATCCTTTCAAGGCCTGGCTCAAAAATCATCACACAGTGTTTCCCCTCCTGTGCCCATCAGAGTACTGGTCACAGAGTAAAATGATCATTTGTTTGGATACTTTCTCCCCCTAGGCTTATGGACACCTCAAACCCACAGGACTCGTTGTAATTCATCTTTGTGTCCCTGAGGCCTGGCCTGGAGCAGGTGGCCCAGTTCACCAGAGTCCAGATGGGCCAGTAATCCAGAATTCCTGAGTCTCCACCCAGGATCTTGCCCACAAGGTGCCAGGCCATGCACAGTCCTCACTGAGCCTTTGCAGTCTAGAGATGGGCCTTATCATCTCCATTTACCATATGCGGAAGCTGAAGCTCCGGAGAGACCTGACTTGCTCAAGGTCTGGCTAGAGCACCTCACTTTTTCTCCCTGTTCCCCTCAACTGGGCCTGCTTATCCCTGGAATCCCCGAGTAGAGAAACCTCATTTATAGACCCCTCAAAGACAGCTCATTAACTACCAACCCTAAAGGATACAGATCTCCAGGCTTGGGTCCAGGGAAGTCCTCAAGGTGCCAGTGGCTCCCGTCCCAGACAAAAGCAAGACAAAGAGGAAGGCCAGGAACTGGAGAAGGTCCATATCCAAACCTCTTGCGCTGGAAGAATAACCCAAAGAAAGAGAGACCCAGAGATTGGTGTTACATAAAATAGAGGGCAAAAGTGAACAGCAGCTTCCCCTGAAACAGCACATCCTCCGAATACTAAATACCCAGCTTTGGGGAGCCCTGAAGCTGCAGCTCCTATCCCAGGGCCAGCAGGCACACAATACAGACCCATGGGATGCTAGGAGGTGGGAAGGAAGATAAGTGTGAGTAACACAAGGACGCTTAGAGCACTGGGTCAGCGGCTAGAGCTCTGGGCTGGAGCCCGGCTCCCACTCCTGACTCTGGGACCTCGAGCAGCTTGCCCAGCCTTTCTGAGCCTCAGCCTTCTCAGCTGTAGAACAGGGATAAGGAGGTCACCTTCCTGCTGCAGGGAGGGAGGTCTGGGTGAGGCACTGTGCCTGGGGAGGAGGGGCTCATCAACAGTATTCCCTCCACATCCCCTATCTTGGCCTCCCAGGAAAGCATCTGGTCAAGGAAGCCCAGGCAGAGGAGATGTGAAACTTCTGGGGTTTTCCTCCTTCCTTGACTTTTGTCATCAGAAAGGAAGAAGGGACAAAGGGCAGGGAGGAAGGCAGGGCAGTCTCAGGGTAAGGGGACTTGCTACTCACTCACTCTGGAACCACAGGTACTACATACAACACCTGTTCATATTCAGGCAACATGCCACAATTATTTATTTATTTTGATTAATTTTTCTTCTTTTTTTTTTAAGATGGAGTTTCATTCTTATTGCCCAGGCTGGAGTGCAACGGCGCTATCTCGGCTCACTGCAACCTCTGCCTCCTAGGTTCAAGCGATTCTCCTGCCTCAGCCTCCTGAGTAATTGGGATTACAGGCATAAGCCACCATGCCCAGCTAATTTTGTATTTTTAGTAGAGATGGGGTTTCTCCATATTGACCAGGCTGGTCTCAAACTCCTAACCTCAGGTGATCCGCCCGCCTTGTCCTCCCAAAGTGCTGGGATTACAAAAGTGAGCCACCGCACCTGACCCTTTTTATTTTTTATTTTTCCTTAGTAGAGATGAGGTCTTGCTATATTGCCCAAGCTGGTCTCCAACTCTTAAACTCAAGATACCCTCTTGCCCTGGACTCCCAAATGCTGGGATTACAGGCATGAGCCACTATGCCCGGCCAACACAATTATTTATTGAGTACTACGAAGTTCACTTTCCTGGTGATTCCCAGGACATACATTACTGCCTTCCACCCTTCCTCTTTCTCCCCTTGGAAGGATGCATCTTTTCACTTGGTTGGGGTGGTAATTCTCTTAATGTTTTTGTTAGCTTTTGTAATTTTTTTTTTTTTTTTTTTTTTTTTGAGACAGGGTCTTGCTCTGCTGCCCAGGCTGGAGTGCAGTGGCACAGTCAAGGCTCACTGCAGCCTCCACCTCCCAGGCTCAAGCCATCCTCCCACCTCAGCCTCCTGAGTAGCTGGGACCACAGGTGCATGCCACCATGCATGGCTAATTTTTGTATTTTTCCTAGAGGTGGGGTTTTGCCACATTGCCCAGGCTAGTCTTGAACTCCTGGGCTCAAGTGATCCACCCACCTTGGCCTTCCAAAGTACAGGGATACAGGTGTGAGCCACTGCACCCGGCTACTGTAGCTTTTTTCTCTGGTTCTAACTCTGCTGTTATGGCCTGACACTCAAATATTCTGTCTTGAGGGCCTAGAAAAGCAATGTTTTCCTTTAGTATAACTTGATTCTGTACTTTAGGCTTTTCTTGATGTGCCTGAATTGTTCCATTTAACCAGGAAATTTCTCATGCTTTTAACTAAGAAACAGGTATTCCCCAGTTGAAGGTACTAGTTTTTGTTTTGTTTTGTTTTTTGAGATGGAGTCTTGCTCTGCTGCACAGCCTAGAGTGCAACAGCACAATCTCGGCTCACTGGAACCTCCGCTTCCTGGGTTCAAGCGATTCTCTCTGCCTCAGCCTCCCAAGTAGCTGGGATTACAGCCACCCACCACCACACACAGCTAATTTTTGTATTTTTAGGAGCGACGGGGTTTTGCCATGTTGGCCAGGCTGGTCTTGAACTACTGACCTCAGGTGATCTGCCGCCTCGGCCTCCCAAAGTGCTGGGATTACAGTCGTGTGCCACCGCGCCCAGCTGGTGCTAGTTTTCTTATTTACATCCCACTATAACATGATGGAAACTCATAACCTTGGACACACTCTTCCTGTGTCTGATGAAATTCACAACTTTTTCATAAAACCTGAGCTATGAAAGGGTTAAGATTTTTTGTTTTTATACCCTTGTAACCTTCTGTATTGCTTGTGGCACATAAATAACAAATTGACAAATGTCCTTGTCCACTGCTGATTATAATGAACTTCCATCAGATTTTTAACCATGGGGTCAGGCGTAGTGGCTGATGCCTGTAATCCCAGCACTTTGGGAGGCCGAGGCAGGCGGATCACAAGGTCAGGAGATCCAGACCATCCTGGCTAACACGGTGAAACTGTCTCTACTAAAAATAAAAAAAATTAGCCGGGCGTGGATGCACGTGCCTGTAATCCCAGCTACTTGGGAGGCTGAGGCAGGAGAATTGCTCATACCCAGGAGGCAGAGGCTGCAGTGAGCTGAGATCACACCACTGCACTCCATCCAGCCTGGGCAACAGAGCGAGACTCTGTCTCAAAAAAAAAAAAAAAAAAAAATTAATAGTTTTAAAAGAAAAGATTTTCAACCATGGTTGTTCCAAGTCTTTGTCATCCGTGGTTCTGATTCTTCTCTAAAAGCATTTGCAATCAGATTCATAAAAAGACTCTAACAAGTAATCTTAAATACAAGTTTCTAAAAAGTTAAAAACTTTAAGATCAATGAACTAAATAAAAATTTTTCAGAACTCTAATGAAGAAACTGATGAATTCCTGAAATCTCTAGTCAAAATCAAACAGAACTCAATTAAAAACTGATGAAGAAGGCCTGGCGCGGTAGCTCAAGCCTGTAATCCCAGCACTTTGGGAGGCCGAGACGGGCGGATCACGAGGTCAGGAGATCGAGACCATCCTGGCTAACACGGTGAAACCCCGTCTCTACTAAAAAATACAAAAAACTAGCCGGGCGAGGTGGCAGGCGGCTGTAGTCCCAGCTACTCGGGAGGCTGAGGCAGGAGAATGGTGTAAACCTGGGAGGCGGAGCTTGCAGTGAGCTGAGATCTGGCCACTGCATTCCAGCCTGGGCAACAGAGCCAGACTCCGTCTCAACAACAACAACAACAACAAAACTGATGAAGATAATTTTCTTTTCTTTTTTCTTTTTTTTTTTGAGATAGGGTCTCCCTCTGTCACCCAGGCTCACTGCAGCCTCAACCTCTTGGGCTTAAGCCAGCCTCCTACCTCAACATCCTGTGTAGCTGAGGCTACAAGCACATGTCACCATGCCCAGCTATTATAATTTTTAAAATTTTTTTGTAGAGGTAGGATCTTGCTATACTACCTAGGCTGGTCTCAAACTCCTGAGCTCAAGCAATCCTCCTGCCTTGGCCTCCCAAAGTGCTGAGATTACAGGCATGAGCCACCCTGCCAGGGTAATGTTTTTATGACATATATTTGAAACATTATTGGTTCTTTACTTGTTTTGTTTTCTAAATTTAAGGAAACTTTTTCTCTTAAGCTATCCATAGTTTACAGCAATTCCTTAAGAAACACTTTTGTAAAGAGAGGTGGAAACATTTACTTTTTCTCCCTATTTAATCCATCTAAAATTTGAAAACTATTCATAATTATTCTTTTTGTTTTGTTTTGTTTTTAGACAGGGTCTCCCTCTGGAGTGCAGTGGTATAATCATGGCTCACTGTAGCCTTGAACTCCCAGGCTCAATCAGTTCTCCTGCCTCAGTCTCCCAAGGGTCTGGGAGTACAGGCATGCACCACTTACACCTAGATAATTTTTGTATTTTTTAGTAGAGATGGGGCATGTTTCCCAGGCTGATCTTGAACTCCTAGGTTCAAGAGATCAGGCTGCCATGGTCTCCCACAGTGGTAGGATTACAGGCATGAGCTACCATGCTGGCCTATTCATGAATATTCTTATGGCACTGTGGTTATTTGCAAAAGTCCAGTAAGACTTTGCTCTCTCTCTCTTTTTTTTTCTTTTTTTTTTTTGAGACGGAGTCTCGCTCTGTCGCCCAGGCTGGAGTGCAGTGGCCAGCTCACGGCAAGCTCCGCCTCCCAGGTTTACGCCATTCTCCTGCCTCAGCCTCCCGAGTAGCTGGGACTACATTAGCTGGGACTACAGGCGCCGGCCACCTCGCCCGGCTAGTTTTTTTTTTTTTGTATTTTTTAGTAGAGACGGGGTTTCACCGTGTTAGCCAGGATGGTCTTGATCTCCTGACCTCGTGATCTGCCCATCTTGGCCTCCCAAAGTGCTGGGATTACAGGCTTGAGCCACCGCACCCGGCCTGCTCTCTCTCTTTTTTTATTTTGAGAGAGTCTCACTCTGTTGCCCAGGCTGGAGTGCAGTGGCACGATCTCAGAACTTGCAATCTCTGCCTCCCGGGTTCAAGTGATTCTTGCGCCTCAGTCCTCCCAGTAGCTGGAATCACAGGCAAGCACCACTATGCCTGGCTAATTTTTGAATTTTTAGTAGAGATGGGGTTTCCCCATGTTGGCTAGGCTGGTCTTGAACTCCTGGCCTCAAGTGATCTGCCCAGCTTGGCCTCCCAATGTGCTGAGATTACAGGCGTGAGCCACTGCACCCAGCCTGTTCTCTATTATAACAGAATACAATAAATACTGCTTATATTACCACAGCTTTAACTAGAATATCATACTTGAAAATATGCATAGAGGCCGGGCGCAGTGGCTCAAGCCTGTAATCCCAGCACTTTGGGAGGCTGAGACGGGCGGATCCCGAGGTCAGGAGATCGAGACCATCCTGGCTAACACGGTGAAACCCCGTCTCTACTAAAAAAATACAAAAAACTAGCTGGGCGTGGTGGCGGGCGCCTGTAGTCCCAGCTACCTGGAGGCTGAGGCAGGAGAATGGTGTAAACCTGGGAGGCGGAGCTTGCAGTGAGCTGAGATCCGGCCATTGCACTCCAGCCTGGGCGACAGAGCGAGACTCCGTCTCAAAAAAAAAAAAGAAAAGAAAAGAAAATATGCATAGAAAGCCTGCCTTCAAAGATTCCCAGCCTTACAGTGAATGAGTAAAATCTGTCACTTCCTGGCAGGCCCAGGAACCTTATGACTGTGCAGTAAAATCTAAAGTCTGCCTTGGTTTTCCTTCCTAGCCTCAAACGGTTTTTAAACCTGGTATTCCTATGTGATCACTGTAAAGAGAAAATTTTGCTTCTAAAAAAAGATATAGTTCACCTGTTACTAGACTGTAGCCCTGTGCATTGTTTTTGAGTTCTCATTACCTACTTGTATACTGGATTAGCTCCTGAATTCTAGGTTCCTCCAATCCAACTTTCTTCCATGAAATTATTAAAAACGGGCACTGCTCTGTTCCTGAAGCCCTGTAAGTTGAAACTAGATGAACTTTAATGGACAAGCCTTGTGCCTAATGTATGGGTCACACAGAAAATTCACCAAACCTCTCAATGCCATAACCAGAGACATTCAAACTGCAAACCAGGTTAAGAAGTTGATGGTTTCATACTGTAGATAGCTTTTCCGAAGACACTGGAACAAGATTCCATATCATTTTGAGACTCTTACCTGTTTTTTGTTTGTTTTGTTTTGTTTTTGAGAAGGAGTCTCGCTCTGTTGCCCAGGCTGGAGTGCAGTGGCGCAATCTCGGCTCACTGCAAGCTCCGCCTCCTGGGTTCACGCCATTGTCCTGCCTCAGCCTCCCAAGTAGCTAGGACTACAGGCACCTGCCACCATGTCCGGGTTAATTTTTTTTGTATTTTTAGTAGAGACGTGGTTTCACCATGTTAGCCAGGATGGTCTCAATCTCCTGACCTCGTGATCCACCCATCTTGGCCTCCCAAAGTGCTGGGAATATAGGCATGAGCCACTGCATCCGGCCAACTCTTATCCGTTTTAATGTCTCCTTTTTTTCACTTGGCAGGATAATGGTGTTACTGAAATTTCACAATCAGTAGCTTCTGCTGGTAACTTGACAGAACCTGACCCAAGAGATCCTTTTTTTTTTTTTTTTTTTTTTTTTTTTTTTTGAGACGGAGTCTCGCTCTGTCACCCAGGCTGGAGTGCAGTGGCCGGATCTCAGCTCACTGCAAGCTCTGCCTCCCGGGTTTATGCCATTCGCCTGCCTTAGCCTCCCGAGTAGCTGGGACTACAGGCGCCCGCCACTTCGCCCGGCTAGTTTTTTGTATTTTTTAGTAGAGACGGGGTTTCACCGTGTTAGCCAGGATGGTCTCGATCTCCTGACCTCGTGATCCGCCCGTCTCGGCCTCCCAAAGTGCTGGAATTACAGGCTTGAGCCACCGTGCCCGGCCACCAAGAGATCCTTTAGGCTACCTCGTGGATGACTTTGGCAACATCCCTAACAGAACTGTTGATCACAACAAACAAACAACAAAACCCTAAAAAACTGTTGCTCACTCTCAGTTTTAACTCAACCCAGTTATGGCACAGTAGGTGGTAAAAACTGAGCTATATTATCTATTCACAAATGTTGGTGCTATTGCTAATACTACATACTGTACATTCCTCTGGGAAGCTGAGACCCAAATACAAAAAATAAAGCAGGTCTCATGGTTACAATAGGTCTCATCTAATTCCCAACAGGCATTTGATTTATTCAGTTGGTTGTCTTTAAGCCTAGATTCATGTCTCAGAATTTTTTTTTTTTTTTGAGACAGGGTCTCACTCTGTTGCCGAGGCTGAAATGCAGTAGTGCCACCTTGGCTCACTGCAGCCTCGACTTCCGAGGCTCAAGCAATCCTCATGCCTCAGCCTCCCCAGTAGCCTGGGACTACAGGCTCATGCCACTGTGCCTGGAGAATTTTTGTACTTGTTTTTGTAGAGATGAGGTTTTGCCAAGTTGCCCAGGCTGGTCTCGAACTCCTGGGTGCAAGCAATCCACCCACCTTGACCTCCCTAAGTGCAGGGACTGTAGGCGTGAGCCACCATGCTGGGCCTCTTAGAACTATAATGCAAACTGAGATTACTATATTGCTATTAATATTACTTCCTATTTTCCTATTTATTTATTTTATATTATTTTTGGAGACAGAGTCTCACTCTGTAGCCCAGGTTGGAGTGCAGTGGTACCATCTTGGCTCACTGTAACCTCTGCCTCCCAGGTTCAAGTGATTCTCCTGCCTCAGCCTCCCGAGTAGCCGGGATTACAGTTGCGCACCACCACGTCTGGCTAATTTTTGTATTTTTTGTAGAGACGGGGTTTCCTGATGTTGTCCAGGCTGGTCTCGAACTCCTGGGTTCAAGCAATCTGCCTGCCTTGGCCTCCCAAAGTGCCAGGATTACAGGGGTGAGCCATCATGCCCAGCCCTATTTTCTTTTTAAACTTTATACCTGTTACTTTTTAAATTTTTGGTGAAGTACCACTCCTAACAGAGTAATGCTGACCCAGAAGTTTGCAATTATAGCAAATGCCTATGGAACAGCCAAAATTGAACTTAACAATGAACTCCAGGTAGACTTATCTTGAGAGCCACTCCTTCCAAACCTCCCTTGCTGCTCAAATGTGGCTAAAAGGTATTTGGGGTTTTTTGAGGCAGGGTCTTGCTCTGTCACCCACGTTGGAGTGCAGTGGTATAATCACAGTTCACTATAACCTCAAACTCCCGGGCTTAAGTGATTCTCTACCCAACTCTCCCCTACACACTCCCCAACCAATGCCTGGATAATTTTTTTTTTTTTTTTTTTTTTGAGATGGAGTTTTGCTCTTGTTGCCTAGGCTGGAGTGCAATGGTGTGATCTCAGCTCACCACAACCTCCACCTACCAGGTTCAAACAATTCTCCTGCCTCAGCCTCCCTAGTAGCTGGGATTACAGGCATGTGCCACTATGCCCAGCTAATTTTTGTATTTAATTAAATTAAATTAATTAATTATTTTTTTTTTTGAGATGGAGTCTCGCTCTGTCACCCAGGCTGGAATGCAGTGGCATGATCTTGGCTCACTGTAAGCTCCACCTTCCTGGCTCACATCATTCTCCTGCCTCAGCCTCCCGAGTAGCTGGGACTATAGGCGCCTGCCACCATGCCTGGCTAATTTTTTGTATTTTTAGTTGAGACAGGGTTTCACCGTATCGGCCAGGATGGTCTCGATCTCCTGACCTCATGATCTGCCTGCCTCGGCCTCCCAAAGTGCTGGGATTACAGGCATGAGCCACCATGCCCAGCCCTGCCCGGATAATTTTTGTATTTTTTGTAGAGATAGGGTTTTGCCATGTTGCCCAGGCTGGTCTCGACCTTCTGGACTCAAGTGATACTCCCTCCTTGGCCTCCCAAAGTGCTGGGATTACAGGCATGAATCACTGCTCCCAGCCACTACAAGGGTTTGACACTGACTCCTAGTCACCAATAATTCCCTTCAACGTGGCAAGAGACCAACAAACCAAGATAGGTCCGTCCCAGCACTGGGGGACCTAACTACAGGATGCCCGATCTTAAGTCTTTTGGAGAAAGATCTTGACCAAAAGGGGGAAATATGAAAGCTGTTAGAATCAAAAGAGAGTCGTTTGTGTTAAAAACTCTGACAAATTTAAAGCATGATTCTCCAATGGGAAAAAAACAAGAACAACTCTGACAAATAAAACCAAGGAAGGTCGTGAAAAGAGGGTTCTCATGCACAAATGACTGATAACAAGATCAGAAAAAATGCAAAAACCACAACCCTGCACAGAGATCATTGCAAATTTACACAGAAAAATATTTCTGTGAGGACATCTGCCCTGCAACTGCCTGTCCAACCTCAGACTGGCACCACTCTTGCTATTCATCCTTGTAGCCAAGGATAACTATCTCAAAATAATTATGCAATCCTCATTTTTCCTTTCAAAACCTTACCAAATACGTACACAGGTTACTATGGCACACATATTCTCACTACAATGTCTATTCCCAAGTAAACATCATTTTTTCAGAGTCTCTCACTCTGTTATTTAGGTTGACAGTACCTACCACATTCTAGGCACTGTTCTAGAGGCAGGAATACAGCAAGAAATAAGACAAGCAAAAATCTCTGCACTCATCGTACTTATGTCTCTAGTAGGGATAAAAAACAATCAATAAACTTGTAAAACAATCACAGAAGGATGAGAGGGTGTTGGTCAGGTGCAAGATTACATAAAGTGGTCAGGAGAGCTCTCACACTTAGATTACAACTCCCCAATATTACCAATGTGAAATCAAGGCACAGAAAAATGAGGTGACTGCCCAAAGTCACACAGCTATTTCCAGGCCGAACCAAGAGTCTGTTTGGCTCTAAGTCCAGTGCTCTGTCTTCTGACTCTAAATGAGCACAGGCTACCTGAGATCAGAGTTGGCTACTGAACTACCAGGAGACCTGCCCCAGGGGAGAGATGCTCAGTTACAGACAGTGAGGGGCTGCAGAGGTCATCCAGAGAACCCCCTACCCCCAAGCAGACGAGTAAGTGAAACCTAGAGAAGGAATAGTCCAAGTTCACCCAGGACCCCCCACATTCCACCTCCTGCTCCAAACTCAAGGGAACCAGAACCAGGCTAGGGCAAAACTTTAGGAGACAAGGAGAATACCAGACAGCTGGCAATGACTGAAGCAGGGAAGTGGGAAAGAAAACCCAGAACAGCAGACTGCGGGACAGGTCCTGCTTTCCCTACTGTTACACTCACTTTTTCAGCCTCTCAATCCCGATCCTGCCCTGTGCGTCCCCCGGAGCTCCTCCTGGCTCAGCATGAGGCTCTGAACTCCTGCAAGGTACCTGGTAGTGGCGGGCCTTGAGTCGGCTACCGGGGTCGGGGGCCTGGATGGTTGACCCCGAGCCTTCGGGACTCCGGGAGGAAGGAGCGAGCCTTTTCAAGGAACAGAGGCGTCCAGGTCCACGAAACTCCCTCCCCATCACCTGCAGCCGGTTCGGAGCCCTCGGTTCTCTCATTATCCTCCCCAGGAACCTGCAGCCCCCCGCCCCTACCGCCACCTACCTGGCCAGGCGGTGCAGGAAGGGCAGGTGGCCGAGTCCTGTGCGAGTAGCTGGGCTCGAAGGTCCAACAGACTAACAGCAAAGGCACTGAAAGCAGGAGCAACCGGCTAGCAACCAAGAGCAGACCGCCGAGCACCGTCCCGCCCACTGCGCTGCTCCCGGCCAATGAGCGCGAGCCGCGACGCCGGGCTCCGCTGGCCTCACTTCCGGCCCTGCCCTACCGCCCCGCCCCGCCCCGCCCCGCCCCGCCCGACTCAGGCGTAGGTCCAGCGCGCTGTCGGTCCCGGCCTCATCCTGCCCCTCCTGCGGGCACCGGATTTGTGGCCCTGGATTTAGCTTGGGCTGAAGGAAGTTAAATCTGCAGGTGGGGTCTGTGCCCAATTTAAGGCGTGAATCAGCAAACAGGGGCCCAGCTCCTGTCGGCCAGGTGACCCTTTGCACGCCCTCCCCGAAACTGTGTCGTCGTCTGTGGCCGAGTTTTTAGATTTTAGATCGCAAGGTGAGTCCAGTGGGCGGTGACTAGCACTTTTTTTCTTTTTCAAGGACCTCACAGACGCAGTACAGGGTTCGGGAATCCCCTGCTTGCCCCTCCGGTCCAACTAATAAACCAAGTGCGTCGGGGGCTTCCCCGTCCGTTCGTTAGGCCGAGTGCAGCCCCACTTTTACGCAGGATCAGGACAGCCAGACCCGAGGAGGCAGCGTGGCGTGGCCATCTCCGGGCCCGGGGCCCCTGCCGGGCGGAAAGGAAGCTGGAGACCCGGTCTGGGTCGAGCGCAGACCTCATGCCGGGAGCCGAGCTGGACATGCATTCCCAAGATTTACCCACAAGGGTGCATAAACACCAGTTCTGATGATGGCTGTACGGGAAGGGACAGAGGGGACCTACTTTAGCCAGGGAAGTGCTGAGGCTGGGACAGTTTCGTTCTGATAGGAAAGTTGAGAATTTGACCTTCCTTGCCTGGAAAGTTTACCTCTATCCACCTCCATGTGAGGCGAGGTAGCAGGTCAAGTGCCTCTGGGAGCACTTGGATCGCAGCAGCCCCAACCCCTAGGTCTTTCTCTGCCCTGCCAGCCCCAGGATGACCTGACTGGTGTTCTCTGAGTACAGCTGAGGCACCCAGCTGACTCCCTGAATGCTGTTTCAAGAACAAATCCTGTCCTGTCCCTCCCTCCCTGAGGAGGCCATCAGTCTCCTTGCTGAAACAATCCCCTATCCAACTGGCTGAGAAACCAGCTCCTGGTAGACAAGGTAGTAAGGTGTTTTTGGAGAGCCCACGCAGGTATGTGAGTGTATCATTTTATTTCCTTATTCTAGTTCAACAATGGAGTATATGGCTCCATATAAATAGCTTCAACTGTCATCCATTTCCCCAACACTTATGCTCTTTGTCTCTAGGTCTCATTCTCTCTCCATTTCTGGGCCTTCAAGTCCTGAGGATCAGTTTCTGATGTGGGACAGGGATACAACTACCCCTCCCAGGCAGCTGGCAGCAAAACATGAGAGGAAAACAGCAGAGGGGCAGGGCCAACTATGGGGGCATCACACTTCCAGAGCCCAAAACAGGCAAGAATGGTCAGGCAAGAACAGAGGTGCTCCTGAGAATAGTGGGATGGATTCTGAAATTGGGTCCTGAACACCTGGGCTAGGTAGTTGCTATTCAACAGGGAACTATTCCAAGGAAGGGTCAAGGAGGAGGGCCAGGGAGGCAGCCAGAGGGGTGCGGAGGAAGCAAACTACTCTCACACACACCTCTGGACTGCAGTGTATCTGGGTGCAACCACCCACCAGAGGGCCTGTGACCACTGCCACAGCCCCCCAAAAAAAGCTTGCTTTTTTTTTTTTTTTTTTTTTTTTTTTAGACATAGTCTCCCCCTGTTTCCCAGGTTAGAGTGTGCAGTGGCACAATCTCAGCTCTCTGCTCACTGCAACCTCCGCCTCCCGGGTTCAAGCGATTCTCCTGCCTCAGCCTCCCAAGCAGCTTGTATTACAGGCATGCACCACCATGCCCAGCTAATTTTTGTGTTTTTAGTAGAGATGGGGTTTCACCATGTTGGCCAGGCTTGTCGCAGAACTCCTGACCTCAAGTGATCCACCCACCTTGGCCTCCCAAAGTGCTGGGATTACAGGTGTGAGCCACTGTGCCCAGCCCCCAAGCTTTCTTTTCTTTTTTTTGAGATTGAGTCTTGCGCTGTCACCCAGGCTGGAGTGCAGTGGTATGATCTTGGCTCACTGCAGCCTCTGCCTCCCAGGTTCCAGTGATTCTCCTGCCTCAGCCTCCTGGGTAGCTGAGATTACAGGTGCACGCTACCACGCCCAGCTAATTTTTGTATTTTTTAGTAGAGATGGGGTTTCACCATATTGGCCAGGCTGGTCTCGAACTCCTGACCTCAGGTGATCCACCCACCTCGGCCTCCCAAAGTGCTAGGATTGCAGGCGTGAGCCACGCGTCTGGCCACCTGAAGGTAATTTTATGCAGTGTTTTAAATAATTTTGTTCATGGGCCAGGCACGGTGGCTTATGCCTGTAATCCCAGCACTTGGGAGGCCAAAGCAGGCAGATCACCTGAGCTCAGGAGTTTGAGACAAGCCTGGGCAACATGGTGAAACCCTGTATCTACAAAAAAATTCAAAAATTAGCCAGGCATGAGAGCTACTTGGAGCTACCTTCAAGTAGCTGAGACTGGTGTAGCTCACCTGCAGTCTCAGCTACTTGGAGGGTTAAGGCGGGAAGATCCCTTGGGCCCAGGAGGTGAAGGCTGCAATGAGCTATGTTCACACCACTGCACTCCAGCCTGGGTGACAAAGCAAGATGCTGTCTTAAAAAAAATAAATAAATAAAAGAATATTAAAAATATAATAATTTTATTCATGAAACAAAATTTTTTTGTTTTTTTCTGGGACAGAGTCTTGTTTTGTCGCCCAGGGTGGAGTACAGTGGTGTGATCTCGGCTCACTGCCCTCCACATCCCCGACTCAAGCTATTCTTGTGCTTCAGCCTCCCGAGTAGCTGGAACTACAGGCACATGCCACCACACCCAGCTAATTTTGGTATTTTTCATAGAGATGAGGTTTCACCATGTTGGCCAGGCTGGTCTCAAACTCCTGGCCTCAAGTCATCTGTCTTCCTAGGCTTCCTAAAGTGCTGGGATTACAGGCATAAGCCACCGCACTTGGCCTATTCATGAAACAAAGTTTTGACTACATTTTGACTGCAACTCATCACGTGAAGTCAGGTATGGAATTTTCCACCTGTAGCATCACATCAGCACTCAAAAAGTTTCAGATTTGGAGCACTTTGGATTTCTAATTTTTGTATTAGGGATGCTCAACCTGTACTACAACTACCTTAACACTCCTAGCTGATGTGAGGATTAAATATAATCCATGTAGCCAGGCATGGTGGCTCACGCCTGTAATCCCAGCACTTTGGGAGGCTGAGGCGGGCGGATCACAAGGTCAGGAGTTCGAGACAAGCCTGTCCAATATGGTGAAACCCTGTCTCTACTAAAAATACAAAAAAAAAAAATAGCTGGGCCTGGTGGCAGACACCTGTAGTCCCAGCTACCCGAGAGGCTGAGGCAGGAGAATCGCTTGAACCCAGGAGGCAGAGGTTGCAGTGAGCCAAGATTGTGCCCCTGCACTCCAGCCTGGGTGAGAGAATGAGACTCCATCTCAAAATAAAAAAATATATATTTATACATATATATATATATATATATATATATATATATAATGCTTGTAATGTGCCTGGTCTCTGTAGGAACTTAATATTAACAGGACATGGCATTGCTGTTGTCAACACTGTTAATTATCCTTACTGACCCCTGCTTACTTTAGAAGACAACACTGTAGTGCACCTATGTCCTGAAGCATGATGCCACAGCTTCTCATGGCCTGGGAAAGCTTGCCCAGGCCAAGGCTCCCAGATGCAAGAAAGGATACAGCATGTCCTGCAGGGGTGGCTGGCCTGAGGAGGTGCTAAGGGGAAGGCCCTCCAAAGATGCCTGCAGGGTCTGGGCCATGCTGTGGTCAGCCAGGTGTCCCATGCTCTGGACCTGCAGGAAGAGGGCAGGGAAGACAGGCCTCCTCAGTGCCCACTCCACTTAGGCCCTAACTGCCTCCATCCTCTGTACTTCCAGCCTCCCATTCCTTGGCTGCTGTGGTCAGAGCTCCCACCCTCCAAGAGAAGATGGTCTTGAGGGTCTAGCTTTACAGTGGCTGCATGGCCTCCCCTTCCCACCCACCTGCTGGAAGAAGCCATGCAGGGCCTGGAGTGTGGTGTTCGAGAGGGTAGACAGGTCAGCCAAAGCCACACCTTGCAGAACATCACCCACTTCTTCATGAGAGAGGACACTGCTACTCCGGTACCGCATAAACTGGCCCAGGAAGAGAAGCCCCAAACACCCACTGATTTGGCATCTCCTTCATCATAGACATCTGCTGTGCCCCAACTTTAGGGGACACTGTCCTGAGGCCCACAGAACCTGCCTGCCTTCAAGGAGCTCAGAGTTAGTGGGCAGAGGTGGGGCTGTGTCATGGGGAAGTGGGGTAAGTAAGGCAAACTGTGAGATCCTGAGGGAGTTGGCCCTCCTGACCCCTTTGGCCTTGGCTCCCTCCTCCCCAACCTTGCACTGAACACTCAGGGCCAAAATGAACTACCTGTGGCTCCCCTGACATACCACCATGTGTTCTTGTACCTATTGTTCTTACTTCACTACCTGGAATACCTTTCCTCCTCTTCCTATTAATCTCTCAAGCCACAGCTAAAATGTTTCCTCCACTGCTAAGAAGCAATTACTCTTTCCTCTTTGTTCCTACACCAACCACTGATATACTTGTTGATCCACTTCGCTGTCATTCTTAGGCTCACTGCTTTGTTATTTATTCAAGGGGCACTTACTGTGTGCCTTGCAGTTAGCATCTCCTCTACTCTAACACTTGTAGTGTCATATTTACATTACTAATTTACTTGTCTATCCTCCTCTTTAGACTGAAAGACCCTAAAGGCAGAGTATCTGGTTGATTGATGTCCTTAGTATCTAGCAGACCTGGCATGTGGTAGACAGGCCCTGGTCAACATGTCATGAGAGAAATAGGGGAAAGGGTGTCGGGGTTCCCTGGAATGAGGAGATATGGGCATTCAGGGGAATTCTTTCAGCAGGCCTCTTGTAGGGTGAAGGTCTGCCCAGCCCTTCCACCTTCTTTGAGGATTAGGGTTTCCTGAAGTAAGGAGACCCTGGCCTCTTTAGCACCACCCAGCTCATGACACTCCTCAGACTACAGGATATCCTTTCTGCACTTACCAGGGTCATGAGCCTCAAAATCTCAGGTCTGAGGAAGGAATTCTCTCCAGCATCCAACAGTGTAAACAGCAAAAACCGATTCCAAGGCTGGGAGGCCACGTGAAGAGCTTCAAGAAACACTGGGTTGTTAATGCTTCCAAGGCCTTGCCTTGGGACACTGCTCAAGAGGACTTTCTCCTGTTGGCTTAAAAAGGGGCTACCCAGTTAAAAGCAGGGCACTGGACAAGCTGACCCAAGGAGGGTTCTTTCTTCGCTGGGCTTCTAATCCACTTATGTTGGCTGGCTCAGTGAAACTATATACACCATGATTGTGGAAGGCAGGTAGTAAGAAGGGCTCTGCCACTTAAGAGCATTGTGACCTTGGTTGGGCACATCATTTGACCTCTCTGAACCTTATTGATCTCATCTGTATAATAGGCATGACTGCCCTTGCAGTGCTGCTAAAAGAATTAAACAAAACAGGCCAGGCGCAGTGGCTCATGCCTGTAATCCCAGCACTTTGGGAGGCTGAGGCGGGCGGAACACTAGGTCAGGAGATCAACACCATCCTGGCTAACACGGTGAAACCCTGTCTCTACTAAACATACAAAATAAAAATTAGCCAAGCGTGGTGGCGGGCGCCTGTAGTCCCAGCTCATGGGGAGGCTGAGGCAGGAGAATGGCATGAACACAGGAGGCGGAGCTTGCAGTGAGCCGAGATCACGCCACTGGACTCCAGCCTGGGCTACAGAGCGAGACTCCATCTCAAAAAGAAAAAAAAAAGAATTAAACAAAACAAGTGTGAGTCACACAGGGGGATGCGAGGCTGGAGCAGAAGGATGGAAGAAGGGTATGGCTCCCTCTAATCTCTCTCATGGAAACATCAGAGAATGTGGAGAGTTTCTACCTATGTCTGGGCTCCGGGCATCCAGGTAGTCAAGCAAGGCTTCCAGGCAGCCAACACAGGCCTGGGACAATAGAGGGTCCTTCTGCAGAAAAAAAAATAAAAAAATAAAAAAAATTCAGGTCATGTTTTGCTACCAATGGCTTTTGGTGCCAACCAAGAAAAAACATTTGCTTTTCAGAGTTATTTGGATTTCAGAATTTCAGATTTGGGATTATAGCCCTGTAGATAATTAAAAAATGTTTGTTGGCTTCATCTCTCACCCTCATAACAGAGCACAGTGCTTATATTGTGTGATTTACCTACATTCAAGACAGTGCTTTGGGCTAGGCACAGTGGCTCATGCCTGTAATCCCAGCACTTTGGGAGCCCGAGGTGCCCGGATCACCTGAGGTTGGGAGTTTGAGACCAGCCTGGTCAACATGGTGAAATCCTATCTCTACTAAAAATACAAAAATTAGCCGGGTGTGGTGGTGCACACCTGTAGTCCCAGCTACTGAGGAGGCTGAGGCAGGAGAATTGCTTGATTCCGGGAGGCGGAGGCTGCAGTGAGCTGAGATTGCACCACTTGCACTCCAGCCTAAGCAACAGAGTGAAACTCCATCGTGGTGGCTCACGCCTGTAATCCCACCACTTTGGGAGGCTGAGGTGGGTGGATCACGAGGTCAGGAGTTCAAGACCAGCCTGGCCAAGATGGTGAAACTCCGTATCTACTAAAAATACAATAAAATAGCCAGGTGTGGCGGTGGGGGCCTGTAATCCCAGCTACTCGGGAGGCTGAGGCAGAGAATTGCTTGAACCCAGGAGCAGAATGAGCCACAATCACGCCACTGCACTCCAGCCTAGGTGACAGAGCGAGACTCTATCTTAAAAAAAAAAAAGAGTGCTTTGTTTCAGAAAAGAAGATGGACCCTAGGCCACACTAAAAGATTCATAGATTACAGACCCTGGAAGAGCCTCACAGTTTACTTAAGCCAGTGGGTTTCAACCTGTTTTTTTTTTTTTTAAAGCAACAGGAACTTTCATCAAAATTGTATGCTTTAGTAAGCACATGAAAATATTTATCATTAGTCATTAGGGAAATGCAAATTAAAACTACTAAGAGGTACCCCTGTACATCTACCAATAGCTAAAGTTAAAAGACTGACAACACCAAGTGTTGAGGAGAATGTGGAGCAGCTGGCACTCATACATTGCTGGTGGGAAGGTAAAATGGTGCACCCACTTTGGGAAACAATTTGATGGCTTCTTATAAAGTTAAACATACACTTATCATCCCCATAACCACCCTTATCACTCCAGTGCCCTAACAGCCCTTCTTCAGAGCCCTCTGCTGCCACTGACCTGCCCCTTCACCCCATGTGACCCAGCATGGTGGACCCTGGACACTCACTCTATTCTTATTTCAACTAACACTTTCCTCCACCGTGATCCATTCCTGGGGGAAAAGAGGCTGTTCTCATGTCAAAACACCCCTTTTATTTTGCAGATGGAGAACATGAAGATTAGTAACAAGTGACTTGCTAAACATCTTCAGAGTCATAGGCTGGGCAGGGGCTTGGGCACAGATCCCTGTGACTCTAGATACTGTATCTTCCACTGCACTGCACTGGGCCTCCCAACTGCTGAAGATTCTGCAGAGCTGACCAGCACTCAGTTTGTAGTGCTGGTGCCACCAGGCTGCTTTGGCTCAGAGGTGTCAAGGAGGACCAGCTCCCAGAGCTCTAGCTTAGGCTTCATTGTCATTTTTCTCCCTTGACACCAGTTTTTAAAAGTACAATTTTATTGAGATATAATTCACAAACCATGATACTCATCCTTTAAAGAATATAATTCAGTAGTTTTTTTTTTTTTTATTATATCCACAGAGTTGCACGGCAATATAATTCCAGAATATTTTCATCACCCCTAAAAAGAAACCCCATACTCAGCAGTCACTCTTCGTTCCCCTATTCCTCCACTCAGCCCTAGGCAACTACTAATCTACTTTCTGTCTCCATGGATTTGCCTTTTCCAGACATTTCTCATAAGCAGAATCATAATATGTGCTCTTTTGTATCTGACTTCTTTCACTTAATGTTCTCAAGGTTCATCCATGTTGTAGCGTGTGCCAGTGCTTCATGCCTTTGTATGGTCAAATAGTATTTCATTGTATGGATATACAATTTGTCCATTCATCAGTTGATGGACATTGGGGTTTTTTCCACTTTTTCATTATTATGAATAGTGCTGCTATGAACATTCAGATACAAGGTTTTGTGTGGACATTCTCCACCTTCCTGTCAACACTTGCTATTATCTGTGTTCTTATTTTAGCCACCCTCATGGGTATGAGGGTGGCCTAGCTGTCATCTGCATGTATAGCCTCTTGTTCTTACCTCCAGGCACTCCCCTTGCCCCCATCTTCCCCACTGTGGCTAAGAGGGAACTTCCTTTTTTACTTTTGAGACAGGTCTCACTCTGTCACCCAGGCTGGAGCTCAGTGGCATGATCACAGCTCACTTTGGCCTCAACCTCCTGGCCTTAGGTGATCCTCCCATAGCCTCCTGAGTAGATGGGACTACAGGCATGTGCCACCATGCCCAGCTAATTTTTTGTATTTTTTTTTTTTTTTTTTTTTTTGAGACGGAGTCTCGCTCTGTCGCCCAGGCTGGAGTGCAGTGGCTGGATCTCAGCTCACTGCAAGCTCCGCCTCCCGGGTTTATGCCATTCTCCTGTCTCAGCCTCCCGAGTAGCTGGGACTACAGGCGCCCGCCACCTCGCCTGGCTAGTTTTTTGTATTTTTTAGTAGAGACGGGGTTTCACCGTGTTAGCCAGGATGGTCTCGATCTCCTGACCTCGTTCGTGATCCACCCGTCTCGGCCTCCCAAAGTACTGGGATTACAGGCTTGAGAATTTTTTGTATTTTTTATAGGGATAGGGTTGTGCCGTGTTGCCCAGGCTGGTCTGGAACTCCTAGACTCAAGCAATCCACCCACCTTGCCCTCCCTGAGTGCTAGGATTACAAGCATGAGCCATAGTACCCAGCCTGAGAGAGAACTTTCAAACACACAGTCTGACAGACGTCCTTCCACAGTTCGCACAGTGATTTTTAGCCTAGCGTGTGAGGCACGGCTCAGTTTGGCTCTTCCCAGCTTTTTCTCTCATTTTCTACCTCATCACTCCCCACACCCCAGCATGCACTTTCAGACTATGTGATTTTGTACATGCTGTTGTCCTGCTGGAATGCCCTTCCCTCTATACCTCTGCCTAGACACCTTTCAAGGCTGAGTTCAGATGTCACCTTCTCTGTGAAGCCTCCCCTGACTTCCCATACCGGGGACATTTTTGCCTAAAAGAAGTTTTCAGACTGGGCGTGGTGGCTCGCCTGTAATCCCAGCACTTTCAGAGGCTAAGTTGGGCAGATCACAAAGTCAGGAGTTTGAGATCAACCTGGCCAATATGGTGAAACCCTGTCTCTACTAAAAATACAAAAATGAGCCGGGTGTGGTGGTGGGTGCCTGTAGTCCCAGGTGCTCAGGAGGCTGAGGCAGGAGAATCACTTGAACCCGGGAGGCAGAGGCTGCAGTGAGCCGAGATCGTGCCATTGCACTCTAGCCTGGGTGACAGAGTGAGACTCTGTCTCAGAAAAAAAAGAAAAAAAGAAGTTCTCAGTTTTGTGGAAGAAGACAATGTAAACCACTGATCATATAATAAAATATGATTAATGTGATACTCAATACACAGCTGAATGAACCATTCTGGGGGCTAAAGGGAGAGGGATTTCCTCTATTGCTGAGTTACTGGAATAAATATTTGCTGAATGTATGAATCACTGAACAAATGAATGAACAAATGAATAAAAAGCTAGTTTTAAGACCGGGCGCAGTGATTCACACCTGTAATCCCAGAACTTTGGGATGCCAAGGCAGGCGGATCACTTGAGGCCAGGAGTTTTGAGACCAGCCTGGCCAACATGGCGAAACCCTGTCTCTACTAAAAATACAAAAAATTAGGCCGGGTGCGGTGGCTCGGTGGCTCAAGCCTGTAATCCCAGCACTTTGGGAGGCCGAGACGGGCAGATCACGAGGTCAGGAGATCGAGACCATCCTGGCTAACATGGTGAAACCCCGTCTCTACTAAAAAATACAAAAAACTAGTCGGGCGAGGTGGCGGGCGCCTGTAGTCCCAGCTACTTGGGAGGCTGAGGCAGGAGAATGGCATAAACCCGGGAGGCAGAGCTTGCAGTGAGCCACATCCGGCCACTGCACTCCAGCCTGGGCAACAGAGTGAGACTCCATCTCAAAAAAAAAAAAAAAAACAAAAAAAAAAAAATTAGCTGGGTGTGGTGACAGGCACCTATAATCCCAGGTACTCAGGAGGCTGAGGCATGAGAATCTCTTGAAACTGGGAGGCAGAGGTTGCAGTGAGCCCAGTAAGCCGAGATCACACCACTGCACTCCAGCCTGGGCAACAGAACGAGAGTCTGTCTCAAAAAAAAAAAAAAAAAAAAAGCTAGCTTTAAACAACAAACTGGTTGAAGGGAATGAAGGAGGCTTAGCTACTTAGCTATAGCCATGAGGTCCTGGGCAGTGACAGAGGGGGCACTGTGGCTGAACACAGAAGGCCAGGAAATTTCTCGGGAGTGTGGCAGCGAGAGAAGAGAGGAAAAGGCTAGTTGGTCTTGTTCACTAGGCAATTATAGGGCAGTGACTGTGAGGCTAAGACAGGTTCCTCAGCAATACCCTCCTATAAGCAGGGTAGGCCCAGGCAGCTTCTACAGGGGGAGTCATGAGCTTCTCAGGTTGGGTTCTCCTTCCCAAGGACTGTTGAAGACAGACAGTCAAAAACTACCAGAGAGACAAATACAGGATTCCACTTACATGAGGTCCCTAGAGTAGTCAAATTCATAAAGACAGCAAGTAAAATGCCAGGGGCTGGGGGAGGGGACTGGGGAATTGTTTAATGGGTATAGAGTTTCAGTTTGGGAAGATTAAAACATCTAGAGATGGATGATGGTGAAAGTTGCACAACAGTGTGAATGCACTTAATGCCACTGACCTGTATACTTAAAATGATTAAAATATTAAATTTTATGTTATATATAATTTACTACAATTAAAACAAGGCCAGGTGCAGTGACTCACACCTGTAATCCTAGCACTTTGGGAGGTCAAGACCAGAGGATTGCTTGAGCCCAGGAGGTCAAGACCACCCTGGGCAACATAGCGAGATACCATCTCTACAAAAGTATTTTATTTTATTTTTTATTTATTTATTTTTTTGAGATTGAGTCTTGCTCTGTCACCCAGGCTGGAGTGCACTAGCATGATCTTGGCTCACTGCAACCTCCACCTCCTGGGTTCAAGTGATGCTCAAAGCAGATGTTCATTGGGCATTTCGGATTTTGGACTTTCATATTAGGAATGCTCAACTGCTAATGGGTCATTTTGGCATTAGATGTAGTTATTTGTGTTTCCTATGATCTGTGAGTGCCTAAATGGCTGGGATTATGTCATGTCATGTTAATTTCTGTGTTTTTATCCATTCAACAAACATTCCCAAATGCCAATTTTGTGCCAAGCTCTGTGCTGGGTATTAGGAAATCATTCCCCCCCACCTCCTGTTCTGAATGTTAAACAGGAACGTCAGCCCTTTTAGAAACATTAGGGAGAAAGCATTTCCCTAACTGGCCCTCCTCACCCAAGAAAGGTTTTCTCTAACAGGCAAGACACTAGCTTAAGATCTACCGTGCCATCAGGGCAGGATTAAGGTATTAAAGGTTATGCTCCCATGAATTTAAACTCTTAAGATCCTGGCCAGCTGGCTAAGTGTCCATAATGTAAATGCAGTTTTTCCCACCTGTGGACCCTGGTCTGGCAAGAAGGAGGGTGGTTTAAAAAGCTCATTTTGGACAGATATGATTAAGCAAGTATAATAAAATATTATTAGCAGAATCTAGATGATGGGTGTATGAGTGTTCACTGTAAAATTCTCTCATTGCTGTATGTTTGAAAAAACTGCAGAAAAAAAAAAAAAGCCCATTCTGTTCAAGTCCCAGCCAATATTCTACTATGATGTTTACCAGCAATAAAGCTGATGTTTTGGTTCTCATCTGATTCCTGACTTCTAAATTAGCTTTAAACCCACAAGGGGAAGGACACACAAAGATTAACCAGACTCAGACTCTGCCCTTGAGTATATCACAGCCTGGGGGGGGAGTGGAGGAGTGATATGAAAATGGAAACTTGAAACAGAGAGCTAAGTGCTATAATAGGATAGATGTTTGATCCCTAAAGAGCACAGAGCCTTGTGCATGGATATGCCACAGGACAAGACTCAGCAACCACTGACTTAGCATAGGGCCTACTCCTGGGACATCTTCCTGGAGCTACCAGTACCCTTCACAGGCCATGACATTGGGTCAGGGCTCGGGATATGACTACATAAACACTAATCTACAAGCGTCCCGTAAGTCATAAAACACAAACCCCTTGGAGGTAGACATGCTTTTGCTTGCCCTGGATCCCCTCCTTCTGGCAGCAGTTTTCCCGTGGGGAGCCATGCCTCTCTTAGGTTCAGTCCACCTGGGCTATGGAGAGCTGACCACATGCCCTGGCCTCCAGGAGAGGGCACTGACCCAAGCCAGGCCAATCAGGGCATCCCATGCCCCTATCATGGTGATTGGCATATTACCCAAGCCAGCCTAATGAGACTCAATTCTGGGAACTATGAGGAAAGAGAAATCTTTTTTCCCTGGAGGATGTAAGCTAGGAGTTACTGCTGGTCATCCTACTATCTCATAAAAATAAAGCTGACAGTGAGGAATGCAAAGCCAATAGATGGAAAGAGTCTGATGACCTTGTCTGAGCTTCTGGGATCCAGCTGTGCCTGAAGCCAATCTTGATCCCAGGACCTCTCAATTATAAATCAAATTGAGTTTTGTTTCTTTCACTGTAGCTTTAAAAGTCTCACCCAGGCAGGGTGTGGTGGCTTATGCCTATAATCCTAGCAACTTTGGAGGCCGAGTTAAGAGGATCACTTGAGGCCAGGAGTTCGAGACCAGTCTGGCAATATAGCAAGACCCCCATCTGTGTTTAAAAAATAAAAATAGGCTGGGTGGGCCGGGCACGGTGGCTCACGCCTGTAATCCCAGCACTTTGGGAGGCCGAGGCGGGCAGATGATGAGGTCAGGAGATCGAGACCATCCTGGCTAACATGGTGAAACCCTGTCTCTACTAAAAATACAAAAAAAATAGCGGGGCGTGGTGGCGGGTGCCTGTAGTCCCAGCTACTCTGGAGGCTGAGGCAGGAGAATGGCCTGAACCTGGGAGGCGGAGCTTGCAGTGAGCCGAGATCGCGCCACTGCACTCCAGCCTGGGTGACAGAGCAAGACTCCGTCTCAAAAAAAAAAAAAATAGGCCGGGTGTGGTGACTCATTCCTGTAATCCCAGCACTTTGGGAGGCTGAGGCGGGTGGATCACTGAGGTCAGGAGTTTGAGGCCAGCCTGACCAATATGAGGAAACCCCATCTCTACTAAAAATACAAAAATTAGCTGGGCGTGGTGGCATGCATCTGTAATCCCAGCTACTCGGGAGGCTGAGACAGAAGAATCACTTGAACCTGGGAGGCAGAGGTTGCAGTGAGCCGAGATTGCACCATTCCACTCCAGCCTGGGCAACGAGAGTGAAACTGTCTCAAAAATAAATAAATAGTCTGGGTGCAGTGGCTCACGCCTGTAATCCCAGCACTTTGGGAGGCTGAGGCAGGCAGATCACGAGGTCAGGAGATCGAGACCATCCTGGCTAACACAGTGAAACCCTGTCTCTACTAAAAATACAAAAAATTAGCCGGGCATGGTGGTGGGCGCCTGTAGTCCCAGCTACTCAGGAGGCTGAGGCAGGAGAATGGCGTGAACCCGGGAGGTGGAGCTTGTAATAAGCCGAGATCAAGCCACTTGACACAAGCCTGGGCGACAGAGCTAGACTCTGTCTAAAAAAAATTAATTAATTAATTAAAAATAATAATTTTTTTTTTTTTTTAAAGTCTTACTCAACCCACCCTCCAAGCCCTGGTAGGAATATCAGGCTCTTGACAGGCAGCCGCCCCTTCCTGCTGTTGTCCTGGGAGAAGCAAGCCCCACTCAGCAAGAGCCTTACCTGCACCAGGAGGTTCTGCAGCCCAATGACCAGGGACCAGACTTGTGATGTTCGCAGTGGAGCTAGGACAGTGTCCTCGGCGGCTGGCAGTGGCTGGGCCCCTGAGGGCACCAGGGCTACCAGGGCAGAGGAAAAGCTTTGTCGCAGGGCTGTCCGCAGGAAGCATAAGATGGCAGCTGGAAACAAGAGATTCCTTAGACCCAGTTCCTGTCTCCTTCCCACCTCCCACCCAGCTCTGTCACAGGATGGGAGACAATGAAGATGAAACAATTATGGAGTGACCATAGGCTGGTCAGGGTGCTGGTCCTATGTGAAAATCGAGGAAAAAAGCTTTTCTTCTGCTAGAGACTTGTGGATCAATACCTGAGAGCAATGCAGTCTTTTTCTTTGGAAAGCTGAGAGCCTTCAATACTTGGTCCATTTCCACAGAGAGTGTCTGGTGAACCTGGCAGGGCACAGGGTAAAGGGCTAACCCCCATGTTCTGGAAGCCTGGGCAGAAAATAACCTGCCTGAAAATCTCTTCTATCACCTCCCCCCACATATCCACTGCATCAAAAGGGGACAAGAGGAGACCACACAGAATCTTCCAAGCTGCACCAGCCCTAGCTTCAGGAGCATTAGGAGGAGAATCAAGTCTGTACCTGCAGAACTCTTTTTCTTCCAAATCTCCGCCATCCTCACTGGCCTCCACCAGACAGCCTTCCCTGGCCTCATCTGTGGTTCAGTCTCTGGCTCTGTTCACTATATACCTAACTCTAAAAAAATCTGGAGTCAGGCCAAATCAAAATCCTGGCTCTCAGGTCAGGTACAGCGGCTTACACCTATAATCCCAGCACTTTGGGTGGTTGAGGTAAGAGGACTGCTTGAGCCCAGGAGTTAAAGACCAGCCTGGACAACATGGCAAAACCCCATCTCTACAAGAAAATACAAAAACATTAGCTGGGCATGGTAGCATGTGCCTGTAGTCCTTGCTATTCAGGAGGCTAAGGTGAGAGAATCACTTGAGCCGGGAGGCCAAGGCTGCAGTGAGCTGGGATACTGCTACTGCACTCCAGCCTGGGCGAAGATTCCATTTCTTTAAAAAAAAATAATAATAATAATCCTGGCTTTGCTACCTGTCAGTTGTATGGCCTTGGGCAAGTTACTGCACCTCTCTTAGCATGTCTTACTTTCTTCATCTATGAAATTAAGACAGGCCGGGCACAGTGGCTCATGCCTGTAATCCCAGCACTTCGGGATGCCAAGGTGGGCAGATGACCTGAGGTCAGGAGTTCAAGACCAGCCTGACCAACTTGGAGAAATCCCATCTCTACTAAAAATACAAAATTAGCTGGGTGTGGTGGCGGATGCCTGTAATCCCAGCTACTCAGTAGGCTAAGGCAGGAGAATCGCTTGAACCCAGGAGGCTGAGGTTGTGGTGAGCCAAGACTGCACCACTGCATTCCAGCCTGGGCAACAAGAGCAAAACTTTGTCTCAAAAAATAAAATAACAGGGAACTCTGTGTGTGTGTGTGTGTGTGTGTGTGTGTCGGGGAGTTGGGGGGGAGCGTTATATGGGAACTCTCTGTACTACCTGCACCATTTTTCTATAAATCTAAAACTGTCCTAAAAATGAAGTCTATTAATTATAAACAAAACAGACAAAAAAAAAAAGGTATGGTGATGTGAAGGAGCACAGCTGACTGGGAGAAGCACAAATGCCTGACCAGAGGACAGGGAAGGTGGGTGGGAATGGCAGAAAGTAAGGCTGCAGAGGGCCAGGCCTAGAGGAGGACAAAAAGGCTGCTTTAGGAGCTTGGGCAGAAGGGATGTGAGGACAGACTGTGGCTGCAATGATAGGACATGCAGAGGAGGGAAGAGACGGGTGGCCAGGAGATTGTAACTAGGTCACATTAGTGGGGAGGACAAATGATCAGGCCTGAGTTAGGGCACTGGAGGTAGCTGGGAGCAGGTAATTGCCTAGGTGTGAGCTGAGGGTCAGGGCAGAGCCAAGGACAAAATGCAAGTTTTCTTCTAGGCAGGTGACTGCAGACAGCTGGATGAGCCCCGCAGCCTCACACAGAAAATTAGGAAAGGTTTCTGTCCTAAACCAACCACAGGTAACAACTTGCAGGATTTGCCAGAGCATAGATTTACCACAGCTTGTTGCCCCTCTAGAGGCCAAAGTTTAAAACTGATGTCACTTCTGTGTGCCCATCACTAGATTGGCACAGTATTGGGCACAGTGTGAGGATACCGCAGAGGCTAGCAGATGGTTTCCATGAGAAGCAGCCCACAGAGGAGCTCATGCAGGTCACTGTGATGACAAGGCCCTACAAGAGGGAGGGGCTGAGGGGAAAGGGGTGCTCTGTGGATATGTCCACTGCTCTTCTCTTCCCTGCATCACTTTCTCGAACAGTAATAATGACAGTTAACCATGTGCGGCATTCCACAGCTTGCCATGATACACTTCAAGGTTGCAGGCTGGCTTCTGCCTCCCTGTCTGGTCTGTTCTGCTCCATTCATTCCCCACATTCTCGTCACACAGAGCACCTCACCACTCCCTAAACATACAGAGCATGTCCTGAATTTGTGCAGCTTCATGCCTTTGCTCATATTGTTTGCTCTACCTGGAACGCCTTTCCCCACTATCTTTGCTGAGTACAGTCTTATCTGTCAAGGCTTTGCTTAAAGACTACAAGTTCCCTAAGGGTAGGACACATGCTATATTCATTTTTTATTCCTCTGTGCCAAGAATAGAGCCTGGAGTATAGGTAAACCTTGTGTTAAGTGGATTAATATAAACCAACCTCACAACAACCCTGAGATGTTTTCCCCATTTTGTAGGTAAGGAAACTGAGCTCAGAAAGGGTAAATACCTTGCCAAGGTCACAGCTAATAAGCCCCAGAGCTGGGACCAGAACTCAGGATCTTCAACACTCCTTTGAGTGCCACCCCATGCCTCAAAGCCACAGGAGTTAGAGACTAACCTGCAAACTATCCTTGTGCTGCTGGGCAGAGAAGGAGGCCGTGAGCAGCCAGGCAGAGCAGAGGAGCGCAGTCCTGGGAGAATCTGCCTTTGCCAAGGTGAGGGCCAGCATCTTCTCCAGAAGCTCCATCAGGCCTGTGCTGCTCAGGAGCACTGCAGCAGCTGCAGGGGGTGGGCAGGGCAGGGTCCACTGGAGTTACAGAGGAGTTTCAGCTAAGTGCCACCATGGTGCTTAGCACCTGATGGGGGCTTCACAAACAGAGGATCATCCTCAGGCTCTAAGGGTCCCAGCTGGGTATATATATATACCCAGCTTATATAAGCTGGGACCCTTAGAGCCTGAGGATATATATATATATATATATATATATATATATATATATATATACCCAGCTTATATAACAGAAGCTCAGGTTATTAGGGCCAGAAAGGACCTTATGACTACCAGCCACACACACAGAACCCTATTCATTTTTTTAAGATGAAAAAGTTGAGGTAGAGAGGACCACAGACTGCCCAGCACTCTTCACTATCCCAGCCCGGGCCCCTGTACCTCTTTTCTGACTGCTGGGTGTGGTCTGATGAAGGCTCCAATACAGAAAGTTGAAGGAGGGCTGCAGGATGTCCACGTCAGTGGGGCTGCACTTCCCACACAGCTTGCTTACTGCAAGAGATGAGAGGCCCCAGGCGGCCTGTCGCACAACACTCACACTTGTCACAGGTGGTAGCCTGTGACTGGCTATTTCAGACGTCAGTCTTGGGGAGCAAGCACAAACTAAGTATCCCTGATATTACAACAATGGAAAGAAACACAGTGACAAACCTTAAGGCACATTCACACCTTCCATCTAGACAAACATCAGGCAAGCATCCTACAGCTGCACATTAGCCAGAAAGACTTCAGGAATTCAAAGGGATCCTTTGAACATCGTCACCACCTTCCCAAGGGAACTTTAACCATCGAATGAAGTGCAGTTCCCTGCACTTGCCACATCCCCTCTCTCACATCACTTCATTTGGCTAACACCTCTAGTCCTCGTCAGCAATCAAGATTCAGCTCAGGCCTGTGCAGTGGCTTACGCCTGTAATCTCAACACTTTGGGTGGCGGAGGCAGGTGGATTGCTTGAGCCCAGGAGTTCGAGATCAACCTGGGCAACGTGGTGAGACCTCGTCTCTCCACAAAAAGATACAAAAAATTAGCTGGGCATGGTGGCACACACTGGTAGTCCCAGCTGCTCAGGAGGTTGAGGTGGAAGGATCACCTGAGCCCGAGAGGTTGAGGCTGCAGGGAGCAGTTATCATGCTATTACACTTCAACCTGGGTGACAGAGGCTGCAGGGAGCAGTTATCATGCTATTACACTTCAACCTGGGTGACAGAGTGAGACCCTGTCTCAAAAAAAAAAAGATTCAGCTCAAAGTTAATCTCCCCCTTGAAGTCTTCCTTAACCTCTCAAGGCAGGATTAGATGCTGCTTCTGCATTCTCCCAGGACTCATCAGTGCAACATTATACTGTAGACATCTATAGAACATATCCCTTTACTGTTGGGAACTCCTACTTCCTATCTCCCTATCCCCATCCTAATATGAAACCTACCTACATCTTCATTCACTTTTTGGCAGCTACATCACACCCTGACTTCTGTGGTCACCCAGACAAGCAGGTCTCGGCTCCCTCCCACAACAGTATCTCCACCCCGAACCACAGTCCTCTACTCTCTGCTCTCATATAGAAGTGCTCAAGGATTATATGTAAATGTCCTATTACATTTCATATGTGGGTTTCAGCCTGCTACTCCCTGTCAGAGGCTCTTTTGAAGGCTGAGTTTGTCACACACAGATCTCCCTCCTAGCTTAGTGTCAGCTGTGATCTCACAGACAGGCTGGTGATGACTGGCACCAGGCTGAGGCCATCTGCAATGTGTCCCCAGTGGCCTTTTTTGAATCTGACACTGATCTTCTTATGAGGTGGACTGGGCTCCGGGCAGGGAAGGTGCCACATCTTCACCTGTGGCTAGAAGACCTGGGGCGGTCCACAGACACTGAAGACACATCATTTTTCCTATTCATTTCAAGCTTCCCTCAGCAAATCTTCCTGCAGGTGCTGCCTATGAAGTGACGACAGCATCATGAGTTGAGAAACCAAGGAGGTTTGGGGTGTAAGAAAGAAGCCTGAAGAACTGTGAACTGGATCATCAGATCTGAGTCAATTGTAGGATGAGGTGGAGAGTTGACTTTGTGCCAGGAAAAAAGGAATCTGCATGGATAGCATCTGTTGAAGGCCTACTGTGTGTCAAGCACTATGTGACATTCTCTACCTAACTAGGTAAGTATTCCTTATCTTAACCCTAGGTTAGGAAAGTACTACTTACTTTACCTATGAGGAACCTAAGGCTCACAGAGACTAGATGATTGCTGGTGACTAAGCTGAGAATCAAACCCAGGCCTTCCTGACTCTAGAGCTTGTGCCTGTCACACACTGATTTGTTTGTTTTAGAGACGAAGTCTCACTCCATTGCCCAGGCTGGGTGCAGTGGTGAGATCATAGCTCACTGAAGCCTTGATGTCCTGGGCTCAAGCAATCCTCCTGCCTCGGCCCTTCCAAGTAGCTCGGACTATATATAGGTCTGCATCACCACGTACAGCTAATTTTTGGTATTTTTTTTGTAGAGACAGAGTTTCACCGTGTTACCAAGGCTGGTCTTGAACTCCTGAGCGTAAACACACGCTGCCTAAGCCTCCCAAAGTGCTAGGATTATAGGTGTGAGCCACCAGACCTGGCCGTTTATAGAGGCAGGATCTTGCTATGTTGCCCAGGCTGGTCTTGAACTCCTGGCTTCAAACAATTCCTCCTGCCTCAAACACCCAAAGTGCTGGGATTACAAGCATGAGCACCGCCCCCCACCTGGCCTCATAATGCTGATTTTTTGCAGAGGTGAGGTGTCTCCCAAACATTCCCAGAGAACAAGCAGAGAAAGCCCTGATAGGTCCTTTAGCAAGAAAACCCTAGGGATAGACTGACCTACTAGCTTCTTCCAAAGGGATGAAAGAGTAGAAGAAAGAAGAACACCAGCCTACTTAGTGAGCACCCACTGCACATCCAGCCCTGGACCCTCGAGCGCTATCCCAAGCAGCCAGGGCACCTTGGTGAAGGAGCTTCATGGCCATGCTGTCCAGTTCTTGCTCTGACACATTCCTGAGCTGCATCAGGGAGAGGAGGCTCAGCAGCAATGGTAGGTTCCCCGAGGCTGTGAAGAACAAGGAGGGCTAGGCAGGAATCCTGATGTTCAGATCACCTGAAGGTCAGACACCCTCCCCTGCTTTAATGGCCCTTAATAACAGGTTCAAAGTTTTCTGTTTCCTAAGGGGTGAGGTGTTTTGCTGGGATTTACTCCTATTTCTTTCTTCATTAGGAACAGATGTGACTGATAAACTAAGTGCCAGACATAGGTTGGTACCAGGAATTCATTATTTCATTTAATCCCACTAAAAAAAAATGTGAAGCATGAATTGTTATTCCTATTTTGCATTTACAAAATTGAGGCTCAGAGAGGCTGAGTGACTTCTCCAAGGTCCCACAGCCAGAAAGTGGCAGGACGCTATGGTCTGAATGTTTGTGTTCCTCCAAAATTCATGCTGAAATCTTAACTCCCAACGTGATAGTATTAGGAAGTGAGGTCTTTGGTAGATGACTGAATCATGAGAGCAAAATCTTCATGAATGGGATGAGTGGCCTTTTGAAAGAAACTCCCTCCCTCACCCCTTCCGCCATGTGAGGACACAGTAAGAAGACAAGCCATCATGCTGGCACATGCCTATAACCCCAGCTACTCAGGAGTCTGAGGTTGGGGGATTGTTTGAGCCTAGGAGGTCAAGGCTGTGGGGGGCAGGGGAGGAGAAGGAGGAAGAAAGGAGGAGGAGAAGGGAGGAGGAGGAGGGAGAGGAGAAGGAAAGGAAGGAGGAGGAAAAGAAGAAGAAGAACAAGAGGAGAAGAAGAAAAGAAGAGAAGAAGAAGAAAGAAGAAAAAGGAGGAAGAAGGAAGGAAGGAAGGAAGGAAGGAAGGAAGGAAGGAAGGAAGGAA
>NC_045452.1:23592713-23646209 GCF_002776525.5 Piliocolobus tephrosceles | reverse complement strand
GAAGGAAGGAAGGAAGGAAGGAAGGAAGGAAGGAAGGAAGGAAGGAAGGAAGGCAGGAAGGCAGGCAGGCAGCCAGCCAGCCAGGCAGCCATTTATGAACCAGGAAGTGGGCCTTCACCAGACACTGAATCTTTCAGCACCTTGATTTTGGATTTCCCAGCCCCCAAAACTGGGAGAAATAAATTTCTGTTGTTTATAAGTCACCGTCTATGGCTCAAATAGACCCAAATCTGAATCCAATGCCCATGGCCTTCCCACTATGTTTCCACTAAATCTTAAGGTTCTTAACCAGTATTATCAGTTAAACATGGCTTGTCCTTCCCTAAAAAGAAATAACTCATCTCCTCTTGACACCCTTAAATCTACTTCCAAACCCTCAGTCCTCTGTCAGGCAGCCACAGATTGCCTCTCGCTTTGCTTAGAAATATAACTTTAGGCCGAGTGTGGTAGCTCACACCTGTAATCCCAGCACTTTGGGAGGCTGAGGCAGGCGGATCACTTGAGGTCAGGAGTTCAAGGGCAGCCTGGCCAATATAGTGAAACCCCACCTCTACTAAAAATACAAAAACTTAGCCAGGCCCAGTGGTGCATGCCTGTAATCCCAGCTACGAGGGAGGCTGAGGCAGAAGAATCACTTGAACCCGGGAGGTGAAGGTTGCAGTGAGCCGAGATCATGCCACTGCATTCCAGCCTGAACAACAGAGTGAGACCCTGTCTCAAAAAGAAAAAAATTATTTTAAAAATTCAGCTTCTCTAAAAATAGAAAAAAATTGAGCCAGGCGCAGTCACTCACCCCTGTAATCCAAGCACTCTGGGAGGCTGAAGCGGGCAGATCACTTGAGCTCAGGGGTTTGAGACCACCCTGGGCAACATGGTGAAACCCCGTCTGTCCTGAAAATATAAATAAATAATTAGCTAGGTGTGGTGGCACACGCCTGTAAGTCCTAGCTACTTGGGAGGCTGAGGCACAAGAATTGCTTGAACCCGGGAAGTGGAGGTTGCAGTGAGCAGAGATCTTGCCATTGCACTCCAGCGTGGGTGACAGAGTGAGACTCTGTCTCAAAAATAAAATAAAATAAAATAAAATAAAATAATAAAAAAATAAAATATATAAAATATAAAATAAATAAATACAATAAAATAAACCAATCCCAATTTTCAGTGTCTCCATACTGTACCAAACATCAAGCTTCCTTGACTCCAGTGAGTACCATGCCAGATTTGGAAACTATTCCCCCAGATCTCACTGGGAGCTTCCAACACATCACAGATCCACCTCCCTTCCCAGCCCCTGTGGACTGCTGCTGCCTCCAGCCTCCTTCAGATTTCCCACTTTCTTCTTCCCACGGGGGGCTGCCATGCTTGTGACAAACAAGTCTGAGCACATGCTGCACAGGGTGGGGATATGCACGCACACATCAAACACATCCACTCATGTTAAACACACACACAGCAAACCAAGCATGATGTATGCCCACTCTGCAGTGAGAAAAAGGAGGTGAAGTTTAGCTTGATGCCACAGTGGCCTTTCTTTTTCAGATAAAACCCTGATTCTCTCTCCTGGAGCAGACCTAACAAGGGTAGAGATGCCCATTCTCGACTGGCTTTCAGGTCAAAGTGTGCCCACAGCACCTGCAGACTGACCTTCTGATGGGGAGGCCCCATGCTCCACTAGCAGACGCTGCAGGATCAGCAGGAAGTGGCCTCGGATAAGACCACCCACTTGTATATCCTCATTCCTCCTCAGGAAGGTCCTCAGGCTAATCAATACCTTGTGAGCTGTGTCCACTGGGCTGGAATAGATGAGGTCCTGAGCAGGAGAGAAGAAAGCGAGAGATCAGAGGGTATTGCAGTTGGGGAAAAGTGACAATGCAGAATAGAGGGACAGGAAAAGGGCCCAGAATTAGAGTGTCACAAAAACTGGGTAATCTGTCACTTACTCAGCACCTATTATGTACCAAAGGCTCTTCTAGGTGCACTGACACATCACAACCATCCCTTAGAACAGGATCATCCTAGGCCAGGCGTGGTGGCTCACACCTGTAATCCTAGCACTTTGGGAAGCTGAGGCGGGCAGATCACGAGGTCAGGAGATCGAGACCATCCTGGCTAACATGGTGAAACCCCGTCTCTACTAAAAACACAAAAAATTAGCCAGGCGTGGTGGCGGGCACCTGTAATCCCAGCTACTCGGGAGGCTGAGGCAGAATGGCATGAACCCATGAGGCAGAGCTTGCAGTGAGCCAAGATCGCACCACTGCACTCCAGCCTGGGTGACAGAGCAAGACTCCATCTCAAGAAAAAAAAAAAAAAAAAAGAAAAAGAATAGGTTCATCCTATTAAATCCATCCCAAACAGGAGAAAACAGAGGCTCAGAGAGATTACATGACTTGCTAAAGGTCATATAAGCCAGTGGCACAGACAGAATTTGAATGCAGATTTCCTAACTCCAAGCCCAAAGCTCTATTTTCCAGGATGCCTCCCTCTTGGAAATGGAAGGATTAGGGTCAAATGGAAGGATTAGGGTTGTTTTTAAGACAGGGAACCTGAGTGTGCCTTAAAGAAGAAAAGAAGGAGAGATGATGTCACTGGGCAGGGAGAGGATAAATTAGGACAGATTCAATGCACAGTAAGGGAAGTGAGGACCAGGTCAGGCCCCTTCTCTACCAAGGCATCTGGCTATCTCTGCCCCAAGCTATAAAGGCCTTAGGCTTGGAAGATGGGAAAGGACATTGCTTTTTATTTTGCTTTCAGAGTTATTTTAATGAGTATATGTTAAAGACAAAGCCAGTCAGAAGCTGCACCAGAGGCTACCCTACTGATAGCT
The DNA here is from genome assembly GCF_002776525.5 of Piliocolobus tephrosceles. Taxonomy (NCBI): domain Eukaryota; kingdom Metazoa; phylum Chordata; class Mammalia; order Primates; family Cercopithecidae; genus Piliocolobus; species Piliocolobus tephrosceles. Next base: position 23,643,382 of record NC_045452.1, on the reverse strand, counting down.
CCTGGCTCCTACTAGCTCAAAGAAGCCAATTCCTTTGGACAGGCTAATGTGCTGAGCTAGTTAGGACTGAGGGTTATGAATCCAAGGTCACACGGACTCTCTCTCCAGGGAGGGCAGCTCCTGACACACAGAGAGATATGGCTACAATGCATCTGGCCAGACAAACCCAGGTGTGCTGATCACTGAGCAGAAGAAGGGGATGGGGTCACAGGGATGTCTAAGTTTGGCTCTTAGAAACCTCCACAGTTGCTGGAAAAACAACTATATATCAACAACCACTCAGGGCCTAATGGTGTCAGATACTATGTTGTGTTTATATAGTAGCTGTATATTTGTTTATACATTATTTATACCTCTACAATAACTCTTCCATATAGGTGTCACCCCAATTTTTCAAATGAGAAAACTGGGGCAGGTTAATCAGTTTACATATCAAAAAAGTAATAAAGTTATAAATTATACTACACTGTGAGTTAATGAAGGGAAGGAATGAGGTCTACTTCATCTTTGTCACCTTGCAGGGACTCAGAAAACATCTCTGGAAAGAAAGGGTCACAGAATGGGAGGGCCAGAGAGAATCTAGATAATTTTTTCCAATACCTTTCCTTTACACAGTATGAGGCTGAAGCCCAGTGGGAAAGGAGGAGCATGACTTGCGCAAGGTCACAGAGCCCAGAGTCAAACCAGTTTCCTGGTCTTGCACCTTCACCAACACATCACTGCCCCACTGCCACAGAGCTGGTCCCTCAGAAGTCTGAGTTAATGAATGTTAAAGGTATAAAAGGAAGGGGCTACTCAGCTTTGGGTGGCTATGGTGAATGCTGAAGGAAGAGGAATGTGTAGACCCCACCATATGGATCAGTGGGAAGGCTCTGGGCAAAACCATGACCCAATCTGTAGTCTCTGCTGTCCAGAACTCTCTGGGATTAGATAGACCAGGGTAACTTGGCCAAGGAGGAAACAAACAGAGTTTCTGTGATGTCATTGTCCCTTCACATCTAAACAAGCTACATGAAAGACCACCCATTGGTAAGAGTGGCAATTAATAGCTTTGTTTTCAGCTGTTAATTACTCAGATCAAAAACAGAAATTGGTTATCAACACAAATTTTTAGACTCTTTTTCCTTCCTGTGGCTAGAAGCTGGGGAGAAATGGTAAGAATTATATATATGAACAGACAATAAAGTTGTTCCTTGCTGTTCTTTTTTTTTTTTTTTTTTTTGAGATGAAGTCTAGCTCTGTTGCCCAGGCTGGAGTGCAGTGGCTCGATCTTGGCTCATGGCAACCTCCGCCTCCCTGGTTCAAGCGATTCTTCTGCCTCAGCCTCCCGAGTGGCTGGGACTACAGGCGCCCAGCACCATGCCCAGCTAATTTTTTGTATTTTTAGTAGAGACGGGCTACTAAATTGTATGTTGTTGACCAGGCTGGTCTCTAACTCCTGACCTTGTGATCCACCCGCCTCAGCCTCCCAAAGTGCTGGGATTACAGGCGTGAGCCACCATGCCCGGTCTCCTTGCTGTTCTTTTTTACCATTGATGTCTCTAGGGTCTAAGTTAGTGAAAAACTTACTCACTTTGGGCTCCAGTCATAGCCATGACCCTTATTAACTATATGACCTTGGGCAATTCAATTAGCTTCTCTGAGATGAACTTTATCTGGTTCAGAGGCAGAGTCAATGATTAGTGAATGACAGCCCAGTATGCGAAGCAAACCAAGAGTGTTCCTACATACTATCTCATCTACCCTCATGTTTTCTCCATTTTCTGTGGGAGGAAACTGAAGTTCAGATTAGCCTCTATCTTCCTAATCCTCTATGCAACAACCCGTCTTGAAGGTAGCTCCTTTCTGTTAAGCTCTATGCCAAGTGAAGCACAAGACTCCTCTCTGCCCTGACCTCCACCACCTCCAGAAAGGAGAGGTGATGAGGATGGTGCACATTCAAGGACAAGGACTGGGTCACCAGGATAAATGGTGGGGCATCCACTCCAGCTTCCCTGGGATGTAGACTCTAAGTATTTGGTCTCCTGAGATTCAATTTCTGTTTGGTTTGCTTCTTTTAATATTTACATCCCATGAAGTTAGTGGCCTAGCACAGCTTTCAGTTAGTGAGGGACCTCCATTCTAGGAAGACCCGGGCTGAAAAAGGGAATTTGGGAGAGGAGATAATGAGCTCCATTTTAGGCAGAAATGTCAAACAGATGGTAGACTTCATGGGTCTGAGCTCAGGAGAGAGGTCAGGGGTGGTGCAGAGATTTGAGTCATCACTATACAGGCAGGAGGCAAACAAAGCCATGGGTGTGAATGAGACAACCCAGGGAGAATAAATAGACTGAGTAAAAAGAGAGCCTCAGACAGAACAACTGATAGATAGGGAGTCAAAATCTGGGTTTTAATATTTGATTCCCAACTCTTGTGACCATGGGCAAAACTCTCTAAGCCTATGTTTCATGTATTTAAAAAGAAAAAAATGGCAGGCATAGTCGTTTATGCCTATAATCCCAACACTTTGGGAGGCCATGGTGGGAGGATCACTGGAGGCCAGGAATTTGAGACCAGCTTGGGCAACATGACAAAACACTGTTTCTACAAAATATATAAAAGTTAGCCAGACGCAGTAGCACATGCCTATAGTTCCAGCTACTTGGTCTTGAACTCCTGACCTCAGGTGATTCACCCGGCTCAGCCTCCCAAAGTACTAGGATTACAGGCATGAGCTGCAGCACCCAGTCAATTCTCATTACTTGGGAGGCTGAGGCAGGAGGATCACTTGAAACCAGGAGATTGACGCTGCAGTGAGCCATGATCCTGCCACTGCACTCCAGCCTGGGCAACAGAGCAAGAAAAAAAAAAAAAAAGAAAGAAAGAAAAAAATAAGACATAGTCATGTTATATCTTTTCTAATGTTTAGATATACAAATGCCACTGTGTTACATTTGTCTACAATATTCAGTACAGTAACATGTTCTATAGGATTATAGCCTAGGAGTAACAGGTCATCCCATGTACCTAAATGTAGTAGGCTAGACCCTTTAGATGTGTGTAAGTATACTCCATGATGTTGGCACAACGACAAAATCACCTAATACCGTGTTTCTAAAAATGTATCCCCATCATTAAGTGATGCACAACTGTATTGTCACTACTATCCCTAGACAGAGTTAGATCTGTCCAGACCCATAATTCAATGGGTCATAATTTATAAGTACCTACTATGTGTGAGGAACTGACCCCAAATATTTCATCTGGTGAAGAAAACCTAGTATCTTAGTTCTGTTCCCTGCTACTCTCCTTGGTATCTAATTTGTTGTTCAATGTGCTTTCTTGAGTAGCAGGTAAAAAAGTTGAGTTAAAGCCAGCCACTAGGCAGTTTACCTTATCTAATCTAATTAACCCATGTAACTCCTGATGGGAATTTCAGTAATGTACTTCATTAAAAAGTACTGACAGCCTGGGCAACACAGTGAAACCCCATCTCTACTAAAATACAAAAAAAAAAAAATTAGCCGGGTGTGGTGGTGTGTGCCTGTAGTCCCAGCTACTCAGGAGGCTGAGGCAGAAGAACTGTGTGAACCCAGGAGGTGGAGGTTGCAGTGAGCCCAGATCATGCCACTGCACTTCACCCTGAGCAACAGGGTGAGACTCTGTCTCCAGAGAAAAAAGTATTGGGGCATCTGACAATTCTAGGTATGCCTGAGCAAGTAATGCACATATAATATTATCATGTGAGTCATGGCAAAAAAAAGGAGGAGTCCCTCTGCCATCAGAAATCTCAATCTACATGCCTCATGGGCTTCCTTTAACATTAAACGTTGTGTCAGCAGAATCTGCTTGAGAGATGACAGGGAGGTGAGAGGAGATAGTGACTAAGATCTGCATTTTATACTGTCATCCCCTGGGGGGAAGAGAGGCACACATGTCTCAGTTGGTAGACTTCCATTAGACTTAGGAAAGAGTATGGATTTATAGAAACCAGGCACCTACAAGTAGAAAAGACCCCCCGCCCAACTCACATGCAGACAGTGATACGTCCAGAGGTGGGCTGAAGCAGATGTGGGTGCCTCCTGATGTCACTAAACTGGCTCTCAGAGAGAGAAGGCCCACCATTTCTGAATGTAGAAATGAATGAGTGGTTGCCTACCAGCAAGATGAGCAGGATGCTGGGGATGCTTCTGAGCAACTGGAACAGGACTGCTAAGCTGGTAGGAAGGGCGGGCTGCCCGGCAGAGGTGACATCATCCAGTTCCTCACAGCTGCTGTCTTCCCAGGAGAACCAAAGTTCCAGGACATGGTGCCCATACCTACTCATGAGCTCTGGATACAACAGAAAGAACCTGAGCAGGAGCGGATGGTGGGTATAGACTAGCTGCAGGTCTGGGATGCCTTCTAGGAATTTTCTGACTGCACTGACCATAGTCTAAAGGCAAAACAAAGAAAGGAGGTAAATACACCTTGCAGAGGACCCAAGAGACCCCAACGTGGCCAAGAGATGACTAGGAAAAATGTACTGACATCTCAGTATTCCAGGACACCTTGGCTAGCTCATCCCAAGGCACTCTAGTGAGCAAATACCACTGTACTTACCTTATAACAGAAGTTCTCAACTAGGGGTCATTTTACTCCCATGGGACATTTGGTAAAGTCTGGAGACATTTTTTACTACCTTGATTGGGGGAATGCTATTGGTATCTAGTGGGGAGAGAGTGGGGATGCTGCTAAATATCCTACAATGCCAGGAAAGCCTATCCCAAAAGAAGAATGATCTGTGCAAAATGTTAATAGTGCTGAGGTCAAGAAACCCAGCTTGATGATGGTGCCACAGTGGGTTGTAATTATCAGTGTGCATGTCTACCTCCCACACTAGACTGAAAGCTGCTTGAGGGTAGGACTGTGACAGATTAATCTGTGCACTTAGTATACGGCCTGGCACAGAAGGGGTAAAGGGGAGATATGTTGAATAATTTTTTTTTTTTTTTTTTGAGACAGAGTTTCGCTCTTGTTGCCCACGCTAGAGTGCAATGGTATGATCTCGGCTCACTGCAATCTCTGCCTCCCGGGTTCAAGTGATTCTCCTGCCGCAGCCTCCTGAGTAGCTGGGATTACAGGCATGTGCCGCCATGCCCAGCTAATTTTGTATTTTTAGTAGAGATGGGGTTTCTCCATGTTGGTCAGGCTCATTTCGAACCCTGACCTCAGGTGATCCACCCGCCTTGGCCTCCTAAAGTGCTGGGATTACAGGTGTGAGCCACCATGCCCTGCCTTGTTGAATAATTTCTTACTTCTCACAAACCTGCCTCTTCCCATTGTACATATAACAATGTTCAAATTTCTTAGTATGAGGCTGGGCATGGGGGCTCATGCCTGTAATCCCAGCACTTTGGGAGGCCGAGGTGGGCAGATCACCTGAAGTCGGGAGTTTGAGACCAGCCTGGCCAACATGGAGAAACCCCATCTCTACTAAAAATACAAAATTAGCAGGGCACATTGGCACATGTCTGTAATCCCAGCTACTTGGGAGGCTGAGGCAGGAGAATCGCTTGAACCCGGGAGGCGGAAGTTGCGGTGAGTCAAGATTGCGCCATTGCACTCCAGCCTGGGCAACAAGAGTGAAACTCTTTCTCAAAAAAAAAATTCCTTAGTATGCTATTATATGAGTTTTACAGTTTTGGCTCATTTAGGTCTTTCATTCATTTTGAGTTCATTTTTGTGTATAGTATGAGTTAAGAGTCCAACTTCATTCTTTTGCATATATGTGTCTAGTTGTTCCTGGAAATTTTCTGAAAAGATACATCTTCCCCCATTGAATTATCTTGGCATCCTCATCAAAAATTGACCATAAATATATGGGTTTATTTCTGGACTCTCAATTCTATTCCATTGATCTATATGTCTACCCCTATGTCAGTACCACACTATCCTGATTACTATAGTTTTTTGGCAAGTTCCAAAATAAAAAAGGTATGAGTCTTCCAACTTTGTTCTTCTTTTTCAAGATTGTTTTGATTATTTTGCATTTCCATATGAATTTTAGGTTCAGCTTGTTCATTTTTGCAAAAAAGTACAGCTGGGATTTTGATACAGATTGCATTGAATCTATTGATCAATTTGGAGAGCACTGCCATCTTAACACTATTAAGTCTTCCAATTCATGAATGCAGTCTGTTAATTTAGATTTTTAATTAAAAAAAAAACTAGAGAAAAACAGTAATGTTTTGAAATTTTCACTATATAAGTTTATATGATTTGGATTTGTGTCCCTGCCCAAATCTCATGTCCAAATTATAATCCTCAATGTTGGAGGAAGAGCCTTGTGGGAGGTGACTGGATCATGGGGGTGGACTTCCCCCTTGCTGCTCTTATAATACTGAGTGAATTCTCATGAGATCTGGTTGTTTTAAAGTTTGTAGCACCTCCCCCTTCACTCTCTTCCTCCTTCTCCAGCCATATAACATGTGGCAGCTTCCCTTTTGCCTTCTGCCATGATTAAGATTCCTGAGACCTCCTCAGCCATGCTTCCTGTACAGCCTGTGAAACTGTGAGTCACATAAATCTCTTTTCTTTATAAATTACTCAGTCTCTAGTAGTTCTTTATAACAATGCGAGAACTAATACAAAGTCCTTATACTTTGTTAAGTTATATTCCCAAGTATTTAATGTCTTGATGCTATTGTAAATGGAATTGTTCCCTTAATTTCATTTTCTTTCTTTCTTTTTTTTTTTTTTTTTTGGAGACAGAGTCTCACTATGTCACCCATGCTGGAATGCAGTGCCACAATTTCAGCTCACAGCTCACTGCAACCTCTGCCTCCCGGGTTCAAGCAATTCTCCTGCCTCAGCCTCCCAAGTAGCTGGGACTACAGGCACATGCTGCCATGCCTGGCTAATTTTTTGTATTTTAGTAGAGACAGGGTTTCACCACGTTGCCCAGGCTGGTCTCAAACTCCTAAGCTCAATCAATCAGCCTGCCTCGGCCTCTCAAAGTGCTAGGATTACAGGCATGAGCAACTGCGCCCGGCCTAATTTCATTTTCAAGCATTTTAATAAAGACTTAAGTCTACCTTTTCAGCTCCTCTCTATTCTACCTCCCATATGACTTAGCTAAGGCACATTAAGCTAGGCTTCCTTCCTTGAATGGATAGATTGGGTATCTTCCCACTTCTGTACATTAAATCATACTCTGCTCTCAGTTTCAAGGTTCTCCCTTCACCTCCTCCATCTCCTCCAAAAAGCCTCTCCTGATGCTATATAATCAGACACAATCTTTCCCCTTGTGCTTTGCTGCTTCTTGGCCAGTCCTCCAGCTCCAGGAGAGCATCATTACTGTAGCTGCCTGCCCCACAGGAGATCTTTTTGTCTCTCCTGACAAACTTGTGTTCTCTGAGGGCAAGGAACTTGTTTGATTCATTTCAGACCTGACAGGGCCCCACATGGTACCTAGCTCACATCAAGTGGTCAATCCACATTGGTTGAGCTGCTGAAATGTTGAGAAGCAAATAAAAAATCATGGGCATAGAGTTGTGTTCAACAGCTTAGGAAATGCTGATCAAACTGGAATGAAGATGCTGAAAAGGAAGAGCTTCTAGGCATAAGTAGGGCCTGATACTCTGAAATATCCGTCCCCACAGAATCACCCACACTCCGGCTACTGGGGATCCTCAGACATATACCTCAACACACATCAGTGTGTATCTCCTCCACTGCTTCCACAAAGGCTCAAAGACCATGAGAATCAGAAAAGATCTCAGAGATAACTCTGCCCAAGGCCCAGAAAGGGAAGGAGATCTCTCCAGGAAGGCCCGGAACATTAGCAACAGAACCAGAATGTGAACCCAAGAGTCCTGCCTTTCTGCACAATGCAGGTATACAAGGTTACCCTGCTTCTACACAAAGGGCATTCACAGGTAAATGGCACCAAGGAAGCCTTCTCATGGAAGATACCACATAGAGAAGGTAACATCAGAGACAGAAGCAAAGGAAAGGCCTGGGACCTAGCAGGCAAATTTTGTGGGGAAGACATGCACAAGCCTCCTGAAGGTGTCCCACCCCACCTAGGCAGTCCCATTGCTCACCAAGGACCTCAGTGACCATGGAGGGTGCTCCTCTACCCACACCTCTTTAGCTCTACCACCTGCCCAGAACAAAGAGCTTCCCTGCCTCCAGTAGCTTGATGGTCCCTGTCTGGCCTTCTAAACTCTCTTTCACCTCCCTCCTAACCTTTCTTTTCACTCTAATCAGAACAACTTCCTGATGAACTAGGGCAACATGAATCTACATGAGTAATTCTCAAAAATAATACTGGAGAGAGGAGCAGCGGCTCACTCCTATAATCCTAGCACTTTGGCAGGCTAAGGCAGGGGGATTGCCTGAGTCCAGGAGTTTGAGACCAGCCCGTCTCCACAGAAAACAAAAAATTAACCAGGCATGGTGGTGCATGCCTGTGGTACCAGCTACTCAGGAAGCTGAGGTGGGAGTATTGCTTGAGCTCAGGAAGTCAAGGCTGCAGGGAGTTGTGATCACACCACTGCACTCCAGTCTGGGTGACAAAGTAAGACCCTGTCTCGAAAAATAATAATAATATTGAGTAAAATGAATAAATAAATAAAAGAAAGAAAACATCCATACAGTAGAATTCCAATTAAAAAATATAGAGGGAATTGTAAGCCAGGCATGGTGGCTCATGCCTGTAATCCCAGCACTTTGGGAGGCCGAGGCGAGTGGATCACGAGGTCAGGAGTTCGAGACCAGCCTGGCCAACATGGTGAAACCCTGTCTCTACTAAAAACACAAAAATTAGACAGGCATGGTGGCAGGCACCTACAATCCCAGCTACCTGGGGTGCTGAGGCAGGATAATTGCTTGAACCTGAGGCAGAGGTTGCAGTAAGCCGAGATTGTACCACTGCACTCCAGCTTGGGCGACAGGACAAAACTCTCTAAAAAACAAATGTGTGTGTGTGTGTGTGTGTGTGTGTGTGTATAAAAGAAATTGTATCAGAAAAATCACTGTTTTGTAATCTTCATTCAGCCCGCAATCATCAATGGATGCTAAAACTAGGAGAAAGTTTGATGAGGAGCAGAATATATACATAGCCTCAAAGTATCTTCCTACTAGATACTTATTAGTTACAAGGAGATAAATGGTAACTTAATTTTTTTTTTTTTTTTTTGTAGAGAAAGCCTCTCCCTTTATTGCCCATGCTGGTCTCGAACACCTGGCCTCAAGCAATCCTCTCATCTTGGCCTCCCAAAGTGCTGGGATTACGGGCATGAATCACTGCATGTGGCCAAAAAATAGTAACTTTATACTGAAGAAATCTAACACATCAAGTAATCACCAAAAACATTACCAATAATGGGAAAAACCATCATCATATGCCTCCTGAAGACACAACATTACTTGTGTGGTATTCTTGTCCAAAATGTACAACCTAAACCTAATAATGAAGACATATCAGAAAAATCCAAAGTGAGGAACGGTCTACAAAATAACTGTTCTGTAATTTTAAAACATGTCAATGTCATGAAGTCGTAAAACAAAAAAGCTAAGAAGCTGTTCAAAGACCAAAAAAAAAAAAAAAAAACTAAAGTGGGACACATGACAACCTAATGTAATGTATAATTCTATATTGAATCTTAGACTAGAAAATGAATAGCTATAAAGAACATTTCAGGCCAGGCGCAGTGGCTCACGCCTGTAATCCCAGCACTTTGGGAGGCCAAGGCGGGTGGATCACCTGATATCAGGAGTTCAAGACCAGCCTGGTCAACATGGTGAAACCCCATATCTACTAAAAATATAAAAAATTAGCTGGGTGTGGTAGCAGGCGCCTGTTATCCCAGCTACTCAGGAGGCTGAGGCAGGATAATCACTTGAACCTGAGAGGTGGAGGTTGCAGTGAGCCGAGATCACACCACTGCACTCTAGCCTGGTGACAGAATAAGACTCCGTCTCACACAAAAAAAAAATTGAACATTTTGGTATAAATAGTGAAATTTGACTACTGACTACTATGGATTACATAGTATTATATACAATATTAAATTTCTTGATTTTGATCACTGTACTCTGATTATGTAAAAGAGAAAGTCCTAATTCTTAGAAAATACACATTGAAGGATTTATGAATAAAATGACTATCTGAAAATTATTTTCAAGTGGTTCAGCAAAAAAGAATATGGGGGTGGGGATGGGAAAAGAGAGAATGCAAATGAGATAAAAATAAACATTGGTGAATCTGGCTAATTTATGTCTTTGAACTATTCTTGTAATTTTTTGTAAGGTGAAATTATATCAAAATAAAATTGACTAGAAAAATCAAGCTGTGATTGTATGTTGCCCTTTATATATTTACATTAAATTTTATCTTATTTTTTGAGACAAGGTTCTACTCTTGTCACCCAGACTGGAGTGCGGTGGCATGAACATGGCTTACTGCAGCCTCGACCTCTTGGGCTCAAGTAATCCTCCCGCCTCAGCCTTCCCACTAGCTGGGACCACAGGTACGCACCACCATGCCTGGCCAATTTTTAAAAATTTTCTGGCCGGGTGCGGTGGCTCATGCCTGTAATCCCAGCACTTTGAAAGGCTAAGGCGCGTGGATCGCCTGAGGTCAGGAGTTCAAGACCAGCCTGACCAACATGGTGAAAACCTGTCTCTACTAAAAATACAACAATTAGCTGGGCATAGTGGCACATGCCTGTAATCCCACCGTAATCCCAGCTACTCAGAAGGCTGAGGCAGGAGAATTGCTTGAACCCGGGAGGCGGAGGTTGCAGTGAGCCGAGATGGTGCCACTGAACTCCAGCCTGGGCAACAAGACAAGACTCTTGGTTGTTCAATTGTTAGAGAACTTTTCGTTTAGAAGCAAAGGCTTCTCAGGTCATGAAAATTATTAGTATTCTGAAAAAAAAAATCAAGACTGAAGTTCAAGTAACTTTCTGTAGGTCACACAGTTAACTGAGCGGGAGACAGGACTCCAGCTCAGACCTGACTGACTCCTAAGGCTCATTCCTTAGTACCACCTCTGGTTGGTACAGGAGCAAAGAGCTCTGAGGTATTGGTATCTCCTTCTGGTAACAGTTTATCAAAGAAAGTGGATTGCTGGGACTCAGATCATTGTTAGTCAGGCTATTGGATCACTTTCATGGTGGTTGTGTGTGGACAAGTTTTCTCTCTCCAGATTCTTTATAAACTCCTGGGATCAAGGACCATGTCTGATTCATCACTGAACCTCTCACCTATGTCACAGAATACTGCTTCTGTTCCTTAGTGTGGACCCTTCAGCCTAAAGCTAAAGATACTGTTCCTTCATTGACTATTAATTTTGCCTCTTTTTGATTACTGTTGAGGCAAATGTGATGCGAGTAGACCTGGTTTAATTTGAATGGAAACAGAAAGGCATAGTGGAAGTGAATGGGTTTTCAAGTAAGACACACCTGGGCACACAATGTCCTGTTGTCTTTCTCTTTGTGATAGTAGCAGCCACTGGTGATCACTGCCTAGATCCACTAATTAATTAGGGATTACAAAACAATAATATTCTAGTTCTGTCATTCTCTCTTTGTTTATTAACTTAAATACTTGTATAAAAGGAAACTCCCAGCTGGGCACGGTGGCTCACGCCTGTAATCCCAGCACTTTGGGAGGCCGAGGCTGGCGGATCATGAAGTCAGGAGATCAAGACCATCCTGGGTAACACGATAAAACCCTGTCTCTACTGAAAATACAAAAAATTAGCCAGGCATGGTGGCAGGCGCATGTAGTCCCAGCTACTCGGGAGACTGAGGCAGGAGAATGGCGTGAACCCAGGAGGCGGAGCTTGTGGTGAGCAGAGATCGCACCACTGCACTTCAGTCTGGGCGACAGAGCGAGACTCTGTCTCAAAAAAAAAAAAAAACAGAAGGGGAAACTTCCCCTCATTAACTATTCACTTACTCTGAAGGGTTAGATTACATAGGAAACATAGGTGAAATGCTTGATTCTTTTCCTTTCGTTACCAGTTTTCAAAAACACGAGTTTGTTGCATAGCATCCTCCAAAGGTGACTAAAGAGTTGTTTTTTTTTTTTTCAATTTTTAGTATTTTTGTAGAGACAAGGTCTTACTATGTTGCCCAGGCTGGTCTTGAACCCCTGGCTGAGGCAGGAGAATCACTTGAACCCGGAAGGTGGAGGTTGCAGTGAGCCGATATCACACCATTGCACTCCGGACCTCAGGTGATCCGCCCACCTCAGCCTCCCAAAGTGCTGGGATTATAAGCATGAGCCACCGTGCCCAGCCTCAGTCCTGATTTTCTTATCTGTAGAATGCAAATAATAATCTCTTCCTCCCAGGACTGCTGAAAGAATTAGGTAAATTATACAGGCTCTATATGAGTCTGCATCCTACTCCTCTCCACTCTCTAACACCTCCACTTTGTCTCTCTCTACCACGTGCTTGTCTATACACTATCATCATCATGGTCTCTCAGGGAACACTAATGTAAAGAGGTACAGGAGGAGGAGGAGCCCAGGCATTGTGGTCCATACCTCACGTAGTGTATTGTCTTTGTCCTGGCAGATTGCAAGCAGATAGATGGAGGCTTTGAAGATCACCAGTGGGGGGCGCTCGCCCTGGTCCTGCAGAGACAGGAGGAAGCTTTGCACAGCCTCAAATAATTCTGCCTCTGAGACAAACCTGTCAACCAAGAAAAGCCTGAGTGAGAAAGGCAGAGCTGGCAGGCCGCTAGGCTCTTCTATCCTGCCTGGCCACATCCTTCCTCAGCTCACTGTCCTGCCCCAGCACACCCACAGCCTAATGACATCTTACACAAACAGTGTGCTATACATACTTACAAAGCATTGCCATATATATACATCACATTTTTCTATGCCTTGTGCAAGACTCAAGGCATAGAACAATGCCTTGTTAGGGGCCAAATACTCCTCATTCACACTTGGGAAGTGAGCTATCTGCCAGCTGGACCAGCACTGTTAAAGAGAAGGGTGCTACTGCTGGGGTTCAGAAGGCCCTGCTTTGGCAGCTGCTCCACCCCTCTCTTCTTGTATTTATCATTAAACAGTGGTGTATTTAACAGATATAACACCAAAAGCATAAATGACAAAAGAAAAAATAGATAAATTAGAGGTCATCAAAATTAAAAACATTTGTGCTAAGAAAGTGAAAAGGGCCAGGTGTGATGGTTCATGCCTAGAGTCCCAGCACTCTGGGAGGCTGAGGTGGGAGAACTGCTTGAGGCCAGAAGTTCGAGACCAGCCTAGGCAACGTAGTCAGACCTCATCTCTACAAAAAAAAAAAAAAAAAAATTTAGCCGTTTGTGGAGACGCATTCCTATAGTGCCAGCTACTTGGGGGGCTGAGATGGGAGGATCACTAGAGCCCAGGAGGTTGAGGCTGCAGTGAGCCATGATTGTGCTACTGCATTTCAGCCTTGGTGAGACAGCAAGATACGAAAGGAAAGGAAGAGGAATGGGAAAGGAGAAGGTAAGGAAAAAGGGAGGGTAGAGTAGGGGAGGGGAGGGAAGAGGAAGGAAGGTGAAGGGAGAGGAGAGGAGGGGAGGGAAAAGGGGAAAGGACAGGACAGGACAGGAATGGAAAGGAAGAAAGAAAAGAAAGTGAAAAGACAGCAAACAGGAGGCCAGGTGTGGTGGCTCATGCCTATAATGGCAGCATTTCGGGAGGCCAAGGTGAGAGGATTGAGAATATACCCAAAAAGAATTAAAAACACTACTCAAACAAATACATGTACACACATGTTTACAACAGCACTATTCACAACAGCCAAAAGGTGGAAAGAGCCCAAATGTCCATCAATAGGTGAATAAAAGCAAATTATGGTGTATACATACAAAGGTATATTATTCAGCCATAAAAGGAATGAAGTACTGATACACAATACAAACATTATGCTCACTGGATGGACTTCTAAAATGTTATGCTAAGTGGAAGAAGCCAGACACAAAAAGTCACACTTTGTGTGATTCCATCTATATTACATATTCAGAATAGGTAAATCCAAAGAGTCAGAACAGATTGTTGGTTGCCAGGAGCTGGGGAGGGAGGATGAATGGAAGTGACAGCTTTGCAGTGATGGAAATGTTCTAGAACTAGATGAAGGTGGTGGTTGCACATTTTAAATTACTACTAAATACCACTGAATTGTTCACTTTAAAATGGTCAAGCTTATGTTGTGTAAATTTTACCTCAATAATTTTTTTTTATTATACTTTAAGTTCTAGGGTACATGTGCATAACGTGCAGGTTTGTTACATATGTATACATGTGCCATGTTGGTGTGCTGCACCCATCAACTCGTCAGCACCCATCAATTCATCATTTATATCAGGTATAACTCCCCAATGCAATCCCTCCCCCCTCCCCCCTCCCCATGATAGGCCCCAGTGTGTGATGTTCCCCTTCCCGAGTCCAAGTGAGCTCATTGTTCAGTTCCCACCTATGAGTGAGAACATGCGGTGTTTGGTTTTCTCTTCTTGTGATAGTTTGCTAAGAATGATGGTTTCCAGCTGCATCCATGTCCCTACAAAGGACGCAAACTCATCCTTTTTTATGGCTGCATAGTATTCCATGGTGTATATGTGCCACATTTTCTTAATCCAGTCTGTCACTGATGGACATTTGGGTTGATTCCAAGTCTTTGCTATTGTGAATAGTGCCGCAATAAACATACGTGTGCATGTGTCTTTGTAGTAGCATAATTTATAATCCTTTGGGTATATACCCAGTAGTGGGATGGCTGGGTCATATGGTACATCTAGTTCTAGATCCTTGAGGAATCGCCATACTGTTTTCCATAATGGTTGAACTAGTTTACAATCCCACCAACAGTGTAAAAGTGTTCCTATTTCTCCACATCCTCTCCAACACCTGTTGTTTCCTGATTTTTTAATGATTGCCATTCTAACTGGTGTGAGATGGTATCTCATTGTGGTTTTGATTTGCATTTCTCTGATGGCCAGTGATGATGAGCATTTTTTCATGTGTCTGTTGGCTGTATGAACGTCTTCTTTTGAGAAATATCTGTTCATATCCTTTCCCCACTTTTTGATGGGGTTGTTTGTTTTTTTCTTGAGTCTCACTCTGTCGCCCAGGCTGGAGTGCAATAGCGAAATATCAGCTCACTGCAACCTCTGCCTCCCGGGTTCAAGTGATTCTCCTGCTTCAGCCTCCTGAATAGTTGGGATTACAGATGCTCGCCACCACGTCCGGCTAATTTTGTATTTTTAGTACAGACAGGGTTTCACCATGGTGGTCAGGTTGGTCTTGAACTCCTGAACTCAGGTGATCCACCTACCTCGGCTTCCCAAAGTGCTGGGATTACAGGTGTAAGCCACCACACCCAGCTAATAAATTATTATTATTAATTTATTAACTTATTTATTTTTTGAGACAGAGTATCACTCTGTTGCCCATGCTGGAATGCAATGGTGCAATCTCAGCTCACTGCAACTTCCCCCTCCTGTGTTCAAACAATTCTCCTGCCTCAGCCTCCTAAGTAGCTGGGATTACAGGCACCCACCACCATGCCCTTTTAGTAGAGACAGGGTTTCACCTTGTTGGTCAGGCTGGTCTCAAACTCCTGACCTCAGGTGATCCACCTGCCTTGGCCTCCCAAAGTGCTGGGATTACAGGTATGAGCCACCGTGCCCAGCCCAATAAATTATTTCTTAAAGTTTAAGAAAGAACAGTCCTTTTATTTTTATATCCTTTTTGAGATGGAGTCTCACTCTGTCACCCAGGCTGGAGTGCAGTGGCACGATCTTGGCGCACTGCAACCTCCGCCTCCTGGGTTCAAGCAATTCTCCTGTCTCAGCCTCTGGAGTAGCTGGGATTATAGGTGTGGACCACCACGACCAGCTAATTTTTGTATGTTTTGTGGAGACAGGGTTTTGCTGTGTTGGCCAGGCTGGTCTCGAACTCCTGACCTCAAGTGATTGGCCCACCTTGGCCTCCCAAAGCATTGGGATTACAGGCGTGAGCCACCATGCCCAGCCATGATTTTTAAAATGTAATAAGTTGGATAGTAATGATTAAAACCAAAGTAAACTGAAGTTTTTTTTCTGTGCACAAACACCACCCTCAAGGATAGCAAGGAATACTCATTGGCTTTCTAGGCCTCTGTCTCTCAGCACAGTGTCTACCCACCTGTTCTAACCCCCTTCCAAGATATGAGCCTCCCAGGGACACAACGCATTTCTTACTTATCCCTGTGTCCCCAGTGCCCAGCATCAGGCTTGGAGGGATGCCTCTGTGAATACTGAACTGAACTGCTGATGAAGGTCCCAAGACCCACCACCAGCCACCACTTTTGTGCACTGACCTGTCCTCATGGATGTAGGCCAAGTAAAAGAGGAGCAGGATGCAGTACTGTCTCTGGCGAGCAGCTCCCTCCATGTACTGGCGATCCGACAGGAAGGCAAGGCTTTCAGGGCTGCTGCTGCTTATCTGGGGCAGCCCGTGCTGTAGGAGCTCAGACACTGCAGAGAGTTCTAGGGAGGGAACAAGTAGAGAAAAGCCACACAGAGAACATAGGAGAACAGGTAATCAGCACATTAGTACCTACTACATGCAGAGTACTGTACAGGGCAGCAAGGGTAAATGCAGTATAGAAGGAAATAAGGAAATCAGAGGCTCCTCTTCCTTTGAGCAAGGTTCAGCCTACCAGGAAAGACTAAAGTTAACAAGAGGAAGGACATGGATATGTCTCAAAAATTAACATTCATTCTTTTTTATTTCCTTTTTTCTTTTGACAGACTCTCGCTCTGTTACCCATGCTGGAGTGCAATGGCGCAATCTCGGCTCACTGCAACCTCCCCCTTCTGGGTTCAAGCAATTCTCCTGCCTCAACCTCCCAAGTAGCTGGGATTACAGGCACCCACCACCATGCCCAGCTAATTTTTTGTATTTTTAGTAGAGATGGGGGTTTCACCATGTTGGCCAGGCTGGTCTCGAACTCCTGACCTCAGGTTAGGGTTAGGGTTAGTCAGGGTTAGGAGGTGGTCAGGTGATCCACCCACCTCCACCTCCCAAAAACATTCATTTGACATATGTTCATTGAGTGGCTACTACTCTTAGGACAGGCTGTGAGACCCAGGCCCTACCTCCAGGAACTGGCAGCTGATGGGAAGAGACACATAATGAGACAGGCAATTGCAGGACATGTGGTCAGCGCCATATTGAGGAGGGAGTGACTCAGATCGCCTGGCATGGGGAAGGCAAGGTCAAAGAGGAAGAAACTGTGGGCTGAGTGTGGTGGCTCACACTTATAATCCCAGCACTTTGGGAGGCTGAGAAGGGCAGATCACCTGAGGTCAGGAGTTCAAGACCAGTCTGGCCAACATAGTGAAACACTGTCCCTACAAAAATACAAAAATTAGCTGGCCATGATGGCGGGTGCCTGTAATCCCAGCTACTTGGGAGGCTGAGGTGGGAGAATCACTTGAACCCGGGAGGCAGAGGTTGCAGTGAGCCGAGGTGGCACCATTGCACTCCAGCCTGGGTGACAAGTGCAAAACTCCGTCTCAGAAAAAAGAAAGCAAGCTTTGGGAGGCCGCGGCGGGCGGATCATGAGGTCAGGATGGAGACCATCCTGGCTAACACAGTGAAACCCCATCTCTACTAAAAATACAAAAAATTAGCCAGGCGAGGTAGCGGGCCCCCGTAGTCCCAGTTACTCGGGAGGCTGAGGCAGGAGAATGGCGTGGACGCGGTGGGGGCGGAGCCTGCAGTGAGCCAAGATCGCACCACTGCACTCCAGCCTGGGTGACAGAGCGAGACTCCGTCTCAAAAAAAAAAAAAAAAAGAAAAAGAAAGAAACAAACGAACTGTGGAGGGTGAGGAGAAAAGAGGCAGCGACAGGAGAAAAGAGAAAAGGAAGCAAAGTGTCCAGAGGCCTGAAGGCATGAGAAGACATGCCATGTTTCCATTCAGTGTGACTGGACAGTCAGTGAAGAGATGTGGGGTGTCAGCAGCTGGGGAACTATGTGATGTAATCTGCAGCCGGACTGTGAAAGACCTTTAAGCAAAGCCACTTAAAGAATTGGGACTTTATCCTGAGGGCAGATTTCTAGATTTCTTATGAAAACGGTTTCATAAAAGAAGGAATATTTAGGCCAGGCGCGGTGGCTCAAGCCTGTAATCCCAGCACTTTGGGAGGCTGAGACGGGCGGATCACGAGGTCAGGAGATCGAGACCATCCTGGCTAACACGGTGAAACCCCGTCTCTACTAAAAACACAAAAAACTAGCCGGGCGAGGTGGCGGGTACCTGTAGTCCCAGCTACTCGGGAGGTTGAGGCCGGAGATTGGTGTGAATCCAGGAGGCGGAGCTTGCAGTGAGCTGAGATCCGGCCACTGCACCCCAGCCTGGGCGACAGAGCAAGACTTCGTCTCAAAAAAAAAAAAAAAAAAAAAGAAGGAATATTTTAATATCAAAAGAATAGGAAAGAAGAACAGGCATGGTGGCTCAAGCCGGTAATCCCAGCACTTTGGGAGACCAAGGCAGGTGGATCACCTGAGGTCAGGAGTTCGAGACCAGCCTGGTCAACATGGCAAAACCCCGTCTCTATTAAAAATACAAAAATTAGACAAGTGTGGTGGCAAGCACCTGTAGTCCTAGCTACTCAGGAAGCTGACACACGAGAATTGCTTGAACCCGGGAGGCGGAGGTTGCAATGAGCCAAGATTGCGCCACTGTTCTCCAGCCTGAGCAACAGCACAAGACGCTGTCCCAAAACAAAAAACAAAAACAAAAACAAAAAAAAAGAAAGAAAAGGACTGACCTCAGAGTTTAAAATTTGAATAAAGGCCAGGCGCAGTGGCTCAAACCTGTAATCCTAGCACTTTGGAGGCCAAGGCAGGTAGATTATTTGAGGTCAGGAGTTCAAGACCAGCCTGGCCAACATGGCAAAACCCCATCTCTACTAAAAATACAAAAAAATCAGCTGGACATGGTGACACATGCTTGTAGTCCCAGCAACTCAGGAGACTGAGACACAAGAATCACTTGAATCTGGGAGGTGGAGGTTGCAGTGAGCTGAGATCACTCAACTCCAGCCTGGGCAACAGAGTGAGACTCTGTCTCAAAAAACAAACAAAAAAGCCTGAATAAAGTCAACTTTATCCTTATGTTCCACATTTCACCATGGACCAGAGAAAACTCCATCACTATCTGACAATACCCCACAGACTGATGTGTGGAGACCACAGTTGAAGGCCAGGGGAGTTAAGATGTTAAGACTTCGTTTTCAGCTAATCCTTCCAGCAGTCAGTGGATGAGAGATCGAAAGACAGGACCTCAGTTGAAGGTCAACTGAAAGAATCCATCCTGCCACGGCAGTGGACCCAGGGCCAAGTCCTGGGCAAGCAGAGGGTGAGGATGGTGCCTGTCCCACAGCAATTTGGTAGCAGAGCCAGGTCAGCTCTCCTAATTCCAAGTTCAGTGCTTGTCCATCAAAGCATGCTCTAATCAATATAATAATGAAACAAATATCCTTCAGTCACACACATCCACCTGCCTTTCTCCTGATATATAAAAGAAAGAAGCAGTCTGCATGTATGAGAGATCTGCTGCATTTCCTGGCACGCTGAGATTTAAGAAGCCTCAGTGTCTAAGGCAGGAGATGGGTGGGGCTCCCCTTGGTTTGACAAGCAAGGGAACTGCCAGCAGCAGTGTAGCAGGCACTTATAAGCATGAGAGATGATTGTGATGTGACTGCCAATAGTCTTAGGCTACATGGCAGAAATCATGATGCTATTCTCTCTGCAGGCCAGATCATGCCTGAACAGGGAGATTACAGAAAGGAGTAGCCAGCATAGTGAGAGAACCAGTAGCCAAGCTATGTTGGAAGCAATAAAAATGCTCAGCTGGGCTTCTCTCCCTCTCAGCAGGATGTCTGGGAAAGATAAAAGAGAGCAACAGGTGTAGAGAGTGGGGGAGACCACACAGAGTCTTCACAAATATAATAAGGGGGAAAACAGCCAGAACTAGGTCTTACCCACAGAGGTATATTTGTTGAATGAATGATGAAACGATGATTAAACTGTTTTATATTATACCAGGAGACAGGTCTAAGATAGAGGAACCCCTCAGGGAAAATAACATACTGTTATAATCACTCTATCCACAGCAGTACCTAGGCCTCCCTTGGCAGGTAGCAGAAGCTCAATAAATGTTCAGCGAGAGGAAAAACTTCCAGCTCTCAGCCCTGCAGCTGCTGTTCCTCTTGCCTAGATTCTGCATGGCTTTCCTTTACTTGACTCAGACCTCGGCTCAAATGCCACTTCCACATGGAGGCCTTCACTGACCACCCTATCTAACATGTATCTCTCCTCCTTCTATCACTCTCTATCCCTTTGCCCAGTTTTATTTTTTTCATAGTGCCTATGGATCTCTCACATAGTATGCATTTGCTTATTGCCTGCCTGTCTCAATCTATGAGAGTAGGGCTTTGTATCCCTGGCTCTTTCACCAGCACCTCGAATGGAGTCTGACACACAGTAGATGCTCAAGAAATACCTCTTGGCTTGGCACAGTAGCTCATGTCTGTAACCTCAGCACTTTGGGAGGTAGAAGCGGATTACCTGAGGTCAGGAGTTCAAGACAAGCCTGGCCAACTTGGTGAAAGCCCGTCTCTACTAAAAATGCAAAAATTAGCCAGGCGTGTTGGCGGGAGCCTGTAATCCCAGCTACTTGGGAGGCTGAGGCAGGAGAATTGCTTGAACCCAGAAGGCGGAGGTTGCAGTGAGTGAGATCATGCCACTGCACTCCAGCCTGGGCAACAAAGCGAGGAAGGAAGGAAGGAAGGAAGGGAGGGAGGGAGGGAGGGAGGGAGCACTACTTGAATGAATGAAGAAACAGAACACACTATTCATGCTATAGTGAACACTGGACTCCTAAGGCCTGGTGTGGGGATGTTGCAGAGGAGACTGTCAGGAAGAAGGAACTGGACTTGATCCTTCTCAACTGGACTTGAGGATCCTTCTCAACTCTAAGGTGCCAGGAGCCTTGAGTTCCATCATTTTCCAGTTCTATTATTTCACATCCCTAGGAATCAACCTATAATAGTATCACTCTGATTCCTCTGGGCAGCCTCAAGCAAAGAAATCTCATGCCTGTACTAACTCACTATCTAGTCAATCAGCAAGGCACCCAGACTCTAAAGATCAGCACAGGCCACATGAGTGGTTAAATTGTAGCATCTTACCTTCTTCGGAAGGTGGTCCTGTCTTCTCTGGAGCTGAGAGGAGGTTGAGGCACATACAGTAGAGGAAATTGGAACACACCTGGTTTAGGGCTGAGTGACTTAGAGAGGGAGGAGAAGAAAGAACAGAAGAGATGACATTGCTACTTTGGGAGAGCATTATCCCTGCCATATGCCTGGGTACCACTGCTTTGTGCCAGAGGCTAGTGAAATTCTAGCCATGGCCATGGCAGAAGAGGTCCTAAGGTGGCTATGAAAAGTAAATATGGGGCTGGGCACAGTGGCTTATGCCTGTAATTCTAGCACTTTGGGAGGCCAAGGCAGGTGGATCACCTGAGGTCAGGAGTTTGAGACCAGCCTGGTCAAAATGGTGAAACCCCATCTCTACTAAAAACACAAAAATTTGGACAGGCACAGTGGCTCATTCCTGTAATCCCAGCACTTTGGAGGCTGAGGCAGGCAGATCACGAGGGCAGAAGTTCCAGACCAGCCTGACCAACGTGGTGAAACCCTGTCTCTACTAAAAATACAAAATTAGCCAGGCGTGGTGGCGCACACCTGTAATCCCAGCTACTCAGGAGGCTGAGGCAGGAGAATCGCTTGAACTCAGAAGGCAGAGGTTGCAGTGAGCCGAGATAGCGCCATTGCACTCCAGCCTGGGCGACAGAGGGAGACTCGGTCTCAAAAATAATAATACAAAAATTTGCTAGGCGTGGTGGCAGGCACCTGTAATTCCAGCTACTCGGGATGCTGAGGCAGGAGAATTGCTTGAACCCAGAAAGCAGAGGTTACAGTGAGCCAAAATCGTGCCATTGCACTCCACCCTGGGTGACAAGAGCAAGGCTCTGTCTCAAAAAAAAAAAAAAAAGTAAATATGGAACCTGCTGCTTCAGCTGTAACTTGGACACTTGGCCCATATAGGCATTCACTAAAAATTTACTGAAAAAATATGAAGTGGGGCTATAAGCTCTAATTTAATAAAACATGCAAATAAAAAAGTGCCCCTAGGCCAGAAAAGGGCTGAGGAAGTACTAGAAAAAGCAGCAGCAGCTGAACGCCACATGGGCAGTCAAGGAGTACTTCCAAAATTTTGACTTTCAATCCAGGTGGGTCCTTGTATTCTCTCCTAAATGTTGGATGGTGTATTCAGTATTATGGAAGGAAAGCTGGGCACTACATTGTAGCCAGCTTGTAGGCTGTGGGAAGTAACAAATTAATCTTCTTAGTAAATACAGAAACAGGGGGCAAATCATAAATGAGAAGGTACAGAGGCTGCTCTAGAAATCTAACAAGACAGAGACTGAGACAGCGACCTCTACTTTAACAAGAGTTTCTCCTCTAGAATTGGAGAGCTGGTAGAAACTAGAATATGACAGGCACTGCATCCTTTCCCCTTTGAGGTCCTCAATTTCCTCAGTGGTCTCACTCTGTCGCTCCAGCTAGAGTGGGGCGTGATCATAGCTCACTGCAGCTTTTTTTTTTTCTTTTTCTTTTAAGACGGAATCTCACTCTGTCACCCAGGCTGGAGTGCAGTGGTGCTACTCGAGAAGCTCACTGCAACCTCTACCTCCTGGGTTCAAGCCAATCTTCTGCCTCAGCCAGAGTTTCCTGCTCAACCTGTCCAGTTTCCTCATTTAAATGAGAGGTTAAACAAATGATCTCTGAAAGCCCTTCCAGTTTTGGGGGGCATTTTGGACAGAGAGAGACAAGGTCTCACTGCCGCTTTGACCTCCTAGGCTCAAGGATCCTCTCGCCTCAGTCTCCTGAGTATCTGAGACTAGAGGTGTGTACCACCAGGTCTGGCTAAAAAAAAAAAAAAAAAAAAAAAACACAAAACTTTTGTGGCCAGCCACGGTGGCTCACACCTGTAATCCCAGTACTTTGGGAGGCCAAGGCAGGCGGATCACCTGAGGTCAGGAGTTCAAGACCAGTCTGGCCAACATGGTGAAACCCCATTTCTACTAAAAATACAAAAATTAGCCAGATGTGGTGGCAGGCACCTGTAATCCCAGCTACTCAGGTTCTGAGGCAGAAGAATTGCTTGAACCTAGGAGGCGGTTGTTGCAGTGAGCCAAGATTGTACCACTGCACTCCAGCCTAGGTGACAGAGCAAGACTCCATCTCAAAAAAAAAAAAAAAAAAAAAATTTATAGAGACCAGGGTCTTGCTATGCTGCTTAAGTTGATCTTGAACTGCTATCTTTAAGCAATCCTTCCATCTTGGCCTCCCAAAGTGCTGGGATTACAGCCATGAGCCACTGTGCCGGGCCTCTCCCAGTTTTGATGTGACAGGTACCCATCCAAGTATCACCAGGCATAAGATCCTTACCAGGCAAGATTCAATACAACCTACAGAAGCATGTTCAGCTTACTGCACCAGATGCTGAGCAAGGCAGACACTATGTCAATACCACCATGAGCTCATGACTAAAACATACCAGCCAACAATTCCCACTTGCCCCGTCAAGAGGGACATTGGCCCCTTGGCCACTCAATCTTGCCTGGGACCACACATACCTCAGACCACTGCAAAACCTGGCCTTCAGCTCCAGGGTCAGTCGTATGAAGGATGAGGCAGCTTCGGAGAAGTGGGAATAAAGCAGACAGCAGTTTAAACCAGACTTGTCACAGAGAGTCCCAAGCCTGGGTGATATCAAAAAGCTCTGGTTTTAGAGTTACACAGACCTGGTTCAAAATGTGCTCTATCTCTATCTGGCAGTTTCACTCTGGAAAGGTTTTTTAACTTCTCTGAGACTCAGTTTTGATATTTGTACCTCACAGGTTGCTGTAAAGCTAAGTAAGATAAATGCATGGAGAACATCTAACAAGCACTTGGCTCAAAGTAAGTGCTGAAATAAGTGCTCATTTTCTTCCATTCTGAATGATCCTCCACTACAATTTGGTACATTTGACAAGGACCTAGGAAGGGCACATCTGCTCCTTCTATCCCTTCTTCCAGTTTCATAGAAAACAATTCAGTTTCAGATGCAGAAAGAACAGGAGTAGTTACTATTTTATTCTCATCTCTAAATTGTCTGTTGAAAGCAATTGGTTCTCAGAACCGGGGTCCGATAACATTATCTTTTTTTTTTTTTTTTTTTTTTTTTTGAGACAGAGTCTCACTTTGTCGCCAGGCTGGAGTGCAGTGGCATGATATCGGCTCACTACAACCTCTACAACCTCTGCCTCCCAGGTTCAAGCGATTCTCCTGCCTCAGCCTCCCAAGTAACTGGGACTACAGGTGCGCACCACCACACCCAGATGATTTTAGTATTTTTAGTAGAGACGGGGTTTCACCATGTTGGCCAGGATGGTCTCGATCTCTTGACCTCATGATCCACCCACCTCGACCTCCCAAAGTGCTGGGATTACAGGTGTGAGCCACTGAGCCTAGGCTTTTTTAAGATGGAGTTTCACTCTTATTGCCCAGGCTAGAGTGCAATGGCACAATCTTGGCTCACTGCAACCTCCACCTCCCAGGTTCAAGCAATTCTCCTGCCTCAGCCTCCTGAGTAGCTGGGATTACAGGCATGTGCCACCATGCCCAGCTGATTTTTTATTTTTAGTAAAGACAGAGTTTCTACATGTTGGTCAAGTTGGTATTGAACTCCGGACCTCAGGTGATCCGCCCACCTCGGCCTCCCAAAATGCTGGGATTACAGGTGTGAGCCACTGTGGCCTGGCCAGCAGTTTCTGCCTTAGCTGTTGACCCTGGCCCAGGCCCTTGTGCTTCTGGCTCCTCCCAGTCTCTCCAGTAAGGCTTTCAGCCAATACTAACCTCTGTTCTGCCTTCCCTGGGCCACTGTAAAGCAGAATCCTAGATAAAGGAGACTCAGAAGCTCCCATTTCACCAGCCCCGGAGTTGGGAATAATCTGTATTTTATCCTGGGGCTAATGCTGCTGACAGGGAATCCCTCAGGGTTTCACAGCAACTCTCTGGGGCAACAATTTAACCCATGACTTCCCCAGGGAAGGGGCACCAAGCTTCCCTTCCAGATGGGCTCCTCTTGGCCCAATCTCTCAGGGATCCAGAGTTTCTCCACCCTTCTACTCCAGGTCTCCATACCATTCCTGGCTGGCAGTGCCTGCCTCCCTCCTCCCTCTTGCAGGTTGAGCCTCTAATCCTGTGCTACCTGGCTTCATGTTGCACAGATCTCCCTATAGATCTCACAGCCTTTTTCTACATCCCTATTCCCCACCACTGCCCCCAAGAGATCTACACTTGTCTCTCATCCAGTGCCCTAAGACTAGATCCTCTTGGGTCCTGAAGTATGGCAGGCAGGAAGAATGTTAGAAGGAAGGGAAGAAGTGTGTATCAGTTATCACAACGGCTGAGGGATGCAGTCTTCAGGAAATCTATATAATCATCTTGTTTTAATTCTCACTATTATCACCACGTTCTAGCTAAGGACACTAGAGATAAGAAAATTAATTTGTGCAATCTCAATAAACAAGTTAAGAGAGGTGACAAGAATTTCAACTCATATGGGCTAACAACCACAGTCTCTCTACTGCTTCTTCCTATGAGCAGCTAATCAGATAAATGTTTCCAATCCTAGGGGCTAGAAAAATCCTTCCTAACTCCATGTTCCCCTCTACTCATACCCCCATTTCTCACCTTCCCCTCACACGAAACTTGTCAAAAGAGTTGTGTATCCTGTCTCTACTGCCTCATCTTGCACTCATTCTTTAACTCACTCTGGTCTGGCTTCCATTCCAACCACTCCACAGAAACTGCTCTGGCCAACGTGGCCAAAAGCTGCCATGAAGCCAAGTCCAATGGACATTTCTAAATCTTCATCTTACTTGACCTCTGGGATGCATTTCACACTCCTGACTACTCCCCAATCCACAAAACTCTCTTCATTTGGCTTCCCTAATGTCATACCCTCTGGTTTCCTTCCTACCTCTCCAAATAATCGTACTCTCCTCCTCCTGACCATTAAATGCTTCTCTCTTAATTTTGTCTTGGCTTCTTTCATCATTTCATTTTACACACTCAACTTTGAAGAATCTCACCTGATCCCCACTGAGGAGTCAGCCTCACAAGGACAGGGGTCTGTTTTGTTCACTGCTAAATCTCCAGCTGTAGCATGATATCTTGCATGCAATAAGTGCCCAATATTTGTTGAATGAATGAAAGGCTGGATGCTGAAGATTTCTATACCTGTATCTAAATCCCAGATCTCTCCCTTGTCTTCAGACACAGTCAATTACCCACCTAACATCTTCACTGGAACATCTCACATTCACCCTGACCCAAATTGACCGTATCCTCTACTGCCTCCCCAAACCAGACCCTCCCGCAGTGAACCTTCTCTCAGTTAAACACACCACCATCCACATAGAAGGCAGCCAGAATCCAGGCATTACCCTGCACTGTTCCCTCTCTTTCAAGCCCTACATCCAACTATTCCATGCCCCAACACTACCTTAGTTCCTACCACCAACCTGAGTTAATCCAAGAGGCTGAGATACATGCCTCCAATCTGCCTCCTTCTAACTCACAGTCCACACAGCTCCAAGAAAGATCTTTCTGAAACAGAAATCTGAAATGTTGCTCCGCTTCCTTAAAACTCAACAAAACTCCTAGGATAAAATCCAAATTCCAGGCCAGGTGTGGTGGCTCACGCCTATAATCCCAGCACTTTGGGAGGCCAAGGTGGCCGGATCACCTGAGGTCAGGAGATCGAGACCAGCCCGGCCACGAGACCAGCCTGGCCAACATGGAGAAACCCCCATCTCTACTAAAAATACAAAATTAGCTGGGCATGGTGGCACACGCCTGTAATCTCAGCTACTCAGGAGGCTGACGCAGGAGAATCACTTGAACCCGGGGGGCAGGGGTGGGGGGGAGCCGAGATTGTGCCATTGCCCCCCAGCCGGGGAAAAAGAAAAAAAACCCCGTCAAAAAAAAAAAAAAAAAAAAAAAAGGCCAGGAACAGTGGTTCACGCCTCTAATCTTAGCACATTGGGAGGCCGAGGTGGGCGGATCATGAGATCAAGAGATCAAGACCAGCCTGGCCAAGATGGTGAAATCCCATCTCTACTAAAAAAAAAAAAAACTACAAAAATTAACTAGGCGCAGTGGCAGACGCCTGCAATCCCAGCTACTTAGGAGGTTGAGGCAGGAGAATCGCTTGAACTGGGCAGGGCGGAGACTGCAGTGAGCTGAGATCATGCCACTATACTCCAGCCTAGGCAACAGAGTGAGACTCTGTCTCAAAAAAATTAAATAAATAAGAAAGAAAAAGTCCAAATTCCTCACAAGGCCAACAAGGGCCTACTTGGCTGCGCCCTGGCTGCCTCTCCATAGTAGACTTGTTGCACAACATTTGTTGCATGCCATGTGACAAGAATAAAAGAAAAAACATTAAATTATAATGATAAGAGTCAAATATAGCTCAGAGATTAAGAAAGCATGTTCTGGCCAGGTGCAGTGGCTCACGCCTGTAATTCCAATACTTTGGGAGGCTGAGGTGGGCGGATCATGAGGTCAGGAGATCGAGACCATCCTGGCTAACACGGTGAAACCCCGTCTCTACTAAAAAATACAAAAAAATTAGCTAGGCGCAGTGGCAGGCGCCTGTAGTCCCAGCTACTCGGGAGGCTGAGACAGGAGAATGGCGTGAACCCAGGAGGCAGAACTTACAGTGAGCCGAGTTCGCGCCACCGCACTCCAGCCTGGGCGACAGGGCAAGACTCCATCTCAGAAAAAAAAAAAAAGAAAAGAAAGCATGTTCTACAGCCAGATTCCCTGGGTTTGAATCCTGGGCATACCACTTATAGTGTGACCTTAGGCAAGTTACTTAACCTCTCTGAGATTCAGTTTGCTCATCAGTAGAATGAGTATAATCGTAATAGACAATTCCTAGGGTTTTTCTGAGGACTAAATGAGTCCATACATGCAAAGCACTTAAAACAGTGTCTCACACACTGTAAGAACTTAAATGTTAGTTATTATTAATAACTAGTCACTAATGTTACTAAAAACTCTCAGCTAATTTTTCTTTAATTTTTTTATAGAGATGGGGTCTCACTGTATTGTCCAAGCTGGTCTCAAACTCCTAGCCTCAGGTGATCCTCCCATCTTGGTCTCCTGAAGCACTAGGATTACAGGCATGAGCTACCACACCCAGCCCCTTTAATGACTTTTGATTGCTGCCTGATACTTCCTTTCACTCAACAGTGGACAAAGGATACAGATTCTGAATGAATTAGTAAATGTGCACCCACAACTTACGCTCTCTTTGAATACTCTCTGAGCACTGCCTAAGGTGCTTGCCTCTCTCCCAACCTCCACATTTGCCTACTGCCTACCAAGCTTCTTGGAAAACTTCTCCTTCATGTGGGGAACGATGACAAAGAGGCTGTGTAGAATTGAGAGGAAAACTTCCATCAAAGCTGGGTGGGTGGTCTGCTCCAAGTGTCTCTGCAAAGAACCAGGAGAGAGAACATAGCCCATCAGGACTGAGTCTCTGAAGAAGAAAAGGCATCAGAGAAAATTCTCATCAAATCTAGCAACAGTAGATTAACTCCTTTCACTTGAAAGACAAAAGAAAAGCTAGGGAATTTAAAGTCCAAACCTACATCTAAGGCTTGGATCACCTAATAGATTGCACTAGATACTTTACCTCTTTGGGCCTCTGTTCCTCAAAGACTAAAATCGGAATAACAAGATATCCCTCCCAGAAACAAATGTGGTCTGGTGCATAAAAACTGCTTTCTAAACCATAATGCAGAATGACTTTCATGTTTCTATTACTATAGTAATAATAATAATATAGTTAATAAACTGCCTTCATATTTGTTTTTTTTTTAGGGGGGGGTTGTTTTGGTTTTTTGTTTGTTTTTTGTTTTTTGAGATGGAGTCTCACTCTGTCACCCAGGCTGAAGATCAGTGGTGCAATCTTGGCTCACTGAAACCTCTGCCTCTCAGGTTCAAGCGATTATCCTGCTCATGCTCCTGGGCAGCTGGGATTACAGGCACGCATCACCACGCCCGGCTAATTTTTGTATTTTCAGTAGAGACAGGGTTTCGCCATGTTGGCCAGGCTGGTCTTAAATTCCTGATTTCAAGTGATCCACCCCCCTCAGCCTCCCAAAGTGGTGGAATTACAGGCGTGAACCACCACACCCGGCCTGTTATTATTATTTTTAAGGCTGGTCAAGTAAAGCAGGGAGAATGAAGAAGGAACAAAGAAATCTGTAACTGGTTGTGATCAATTAGTTGTAAATACCATTGCACTCAGACCAGCCTTCAGGTAATTCTTCAAGAGTCATAAGGCAGTCTTATGTGGTAGACACAGCTCTGAATTAGGAAAAAAAAAAAACCAGGGTTCTAGTTCAGGCTCTGTACATAGCCACCACAATGTGCCCCTGGGTTGTCACCTCCTCCCTTCCCTGAGTCTCAATTCCCTTTCTGTAAACAGCTGGGTCCTCAGAGGCATTGTTCTTGTTGACACCTTTCCTTTCATTTTTAGAGCAAGTTTGGTTGTTTTTATTATTATGAAAGTAATATATGCTCTTTAAAGAAAATATGTAAAATACAGAAAAGTAGAAAGAAGGAACAATACAATAATTCTATGATCTTCTAGATTTAGCTCTAACACTTCAAAAATCTAGGAGGAAGGCAGGGCAGGTGAGTAAACCGCCATGAGTTGCCCAAGTCTTACTGTTAGTGGGTTAAGTCAGGGCCACAGTCCAGGGTTCCTGACCACTACCTCCTGCAGACTCCAGCTCAATGGCTTCTTCAAGGAAGAGAACCTCACTCGTGCAGAGCCAGAGGTGCCTCCCTGCTGCCACCTACTGTTCCCAGTAGATGGTTAGGAGTTGCCCTTTCCTGACTAACAGGTACTGTTCACAGGCTCACAGGATGCCCAAACCTCAAGCAGGAGAGGACTCATCCAAGGTTACCCAGAGTCAGCAGCTCTTGGCCTTGCTCTTCCCACCATCTCAACCTCAAGTCAATTCAGAATGAAGCTCTTCAGGATCAAGCCTCTCTTCAGAGTGGTCATCTCTCATTTTACAGAACACACTTGGATAACAGACATTCACTGCTGCTCATTATTAAAGACACAAGAAAAGCTAGGGGACCTGAAGTAATAGGTTCAATCTCAGCACCATTATGGGCTTGCTTTATAAGTATAGAAATATGACAACCTTATCTGTAAATTAGGGCAAATTATAGCATCCATCTCCCAGGGTCATTGGGAGAACTAAATCCGGCAGTGAATATTAGGCACTTATCGCTCCATAAACTTACCTACTTACTATTTTATTATTACTGCTTTCTATTTTTTCTTAAGAGGAACCTGTTAGTTTCATAATGAAACACTACATTTTATTTTTAGAACAAAGGAAAGGTTCTAAGAATTGCACTGCTGAGACCCCCAGAGAGTTCCTTTGAGCAGTCACTGCCTTATGCCTCTGAGCCTGGCTCGCCTGCACATTCCTCTCTTCCCCAAGCTTCATGCTGCCCATGGCTCAGGAGAACGCACCATCACCATAGGGATACACAGCAAGTCACAGGCACTGAGAAGAAATTCTGAGAAGGCCTCCAAGGTGTCTTCCTTCTTGGCGCTGGGAGCTGTGAATGGATTCTCCTGGGCTGAAGGCTCACTCTGGAATTCTATAGCCAACCTAAGAAATCAATGTGTGAGTATATCCACTACCACCTACGCAACCTAAAGATGACAAACACCCTCCTGGGGGGTGGTGGGGAGTGCCTGTGCTCAGAGTC
The DNA here is from genome assembly GCF_002776525.5 of Piliocolobus tephrosceles. Classification (NCBI taxonomy): domain Eukaryota; kingdom Metazoa; phylum Chordata; class Mammalia; order Primates; family Cercopithecidae; genus Piliocolobus; species Piliocolobus tephrosceles. The sequence continues at coordinate 23,612,430 of NC_045452.1, read as the reverse complement.
CAGGGAAAGTATCTCTATTATCAGATCAGGAGAAAGTTCAATAGACCACAATGAGGAGAGGACTTGATCCCTGGCTACATCTCCAGATTCTTGCTCCCCACCCCTCCCCCAACTATGTATACTTCCACCCCACTGTGTGTACTTCCCTGAATATGCCATGTTATTTGCTATTTCCCATTCATTTGCCTTTAAATATGCTGCTCTCTCTATCTGGAATACCTTCCCCAGGTTCTTGAAAACCTAACAAATCCCACACGTATACAAAAAAGCATCTCTTCCCCAAGAGACTGTGAGCTTCTTGCGGGCAGGAGTCATTCTGACTTTTCTTTCCAGCCCCACTGTCTAGCATCAGGCATGGCACACAGTAGATACAACAAACATTTGTTAATGTAAACTGAATTAATTCAAAAACCATTCAGTGAATACTTATAGTGCTAGTCTAGTTGGGGGGTGGTGGGGAGTGAAGGAGAATAAGACACAACCTCATGGCATAGTAGCAAAACTCCATGAGGAAGGAATCTTTAGAAAGGTCCTACCCCTAGCTGCCTGCCCTCAAGCCTCCTCCACACCCCTGCAAATCCTACCCCAGCCAAAATCCTCTTTGCCATACAGCAGAGTATCAGAAATCAAGTGTTGCCTCTAGAACTTCACCCATTGTCTGAATCCCTTCCACACCTACCTTCCATGCTATTGCTTCCTATCACAGAGGGCTCCTCACCTGCAGGCACTTCTAAATCCCTCCAGAGTGCTCAGGAGGAACTTTCCCCTTTGAAGAATGGCCTTCTCTGAATCTCTACTGGAGGCATGGCCCTGAGGTGGGAAGGAGAGACAGGAACCTAGTGATCAAGTATATGCTGTGTCTCAGCCTATGCTTGGACGACTGTAGACCTCTTCTTCTCACACTGCAGTCTGACATTCCTGTACACCTAACTTTCCAAGAGATCTTGGCTATATCCTTGCCAATAGCTCCTTTTAAAAATCGTAGCAAAGCTGGGCGTGGTGGCTCACGCTTGTAATCCCAGCACTTTGGGAGGCCAAGGTGGGCAGATCACGAGGTCAGGAGATCGACACCATTCTGGCTAACATGGTGAAACTCCGTCTCTACTAAAAACACACACACAAAAAATTAGCCAGGCATGGTGGCGGGCGCCTGTAGTCCCAGCTACTAGGAAGGCTGTGGCAGGAGAATTGCTTGAACCCCGGAGGCAAGGGCTGCAGTGAGCCGAGATCACACCACTGCACTCCAGCCTGGGCAACAAGAGCAAGACTCCATCTCAGAAAAAAAAAAAAAATGGTAGCAGGGGCCTGGCGCAGTGGATCATGCCTGTAATCCCAGGACTTTAGGAGGCCAAGGTGGTCAGGAATTCGAGACCAGCCTAGCCAACATCGTGAAACCCCGTCTCTACTAAAAATACAAAAATTAGCCAGGTGTGGTGGTGCATGCATGTAATCCCAGCTACTCGGGAGGCTAAGGCAGGAGGATCACTGGAACCCGGGAGGCGGAGGTTGCAGTGAGTCAAGATCGTGCCACTGCACTCCAAACTGGGGCCACAGAGTGACACTTTGTCTCAAAAAAAAAAAAAAGGTAGCAGTGTTGGAGGGACCTTAACCAACAGTCTCTCTGAACCACAGGAACGGCTATTGGTCTATTATATGCAGAAAGCTGTCACAGGCTAGTGGGCATTAGCTTGACTGTAATGGCCCTATTAGTTGCTCTAAAACACAAGAAAATCTCCACTCCATCAGATGTAAAGAGCTTAGTTTCCAAAGTTAATCCTGAAAGATGTAATTAACATTCACACTGACAGTGTCTTACCTGATATCTTAAGTCTATAAGCTATTAAAAGTCAGCAACTACAACACATGGTACATGGTTCAGATTCTAAGATTCTAGTGAATCCAGACTTAAATAATTTTGTGAGCATGTTTACTCTATCTGCTTGTAATGATATAAACAGAGAATGTACATAATAGACTGGGGTAAAAACACCCTGGAATTTAGTATCTAGGCTTAGGTAATTTCTAGTTATAGACCTCAGAGAAAAATTATTTAACCCTCGTGGCTTTAGTTTCCCCATCTGTAAAAATGGGAATAATAATCCTTAAGCCTCATAGTAGCCATGTGTGCATGAGAAAAAGCCATGAAATGGCATACAAAAGTAAGGGAATATACTAATTATCTTTCTAAAAACACATTGCAGCATGATCTTCAGAAGCAGCAGGCTGCAGTACACTGACCAGGGGCCTCCTGTTCAGCAAGGTCTGAGAAAACTCCGCACACCGGTTTAGCATGGCTTCTAGCAAAGCCTGCAGTTCCCCATACTGCACAGGTGGAGCACTCTGATGGTCCTTCCTGCATCCAGAGAGACAAAAGTAGGTTCATGGTAAGGCAAGGGTATTCCCAAGATAACCCCAGGTTCTTAGGCAACGAGAGGCAGTGCGGTTGGACCAGAACATGGAATTTAATCTGATAAAAATCCTTACTCCAGGCCAGGCATGGTGGCTCACGCCTGTAATTCCAGCACTTTGGGAGACTGAGATGAATAGATGTCTTGAGCCCAGGAGATGGAGACCAGCCTGGGCAACATGGTGAAACCCAGTCTCTACAAAAAATTAGCCAAGTGTGGTGGCACATACCTGTAGTTTCAGTTACTCAAGAGACAGAGGTAGGAGGATTACCTGAGCCCAAGAAGGTAGAAGCTGCAGTGAGCTGTGATCACACCACTGCACTCCAGCCTGGGTGACAGAATAAGACCTTGTCTCAAAAAAATCCTTACTTCAGTGCTTATCTAGCTGCACAACTTCTTGTACAGTCCTTGACCTCTCTAACCATCAATTTCCTCATCTATTAAATGAGGCTTAATAGTACTTTTCTCATAGACTTATTATGGAGATCAAATTCAATAATGTATGCCAAACACTTAGCATGATGCTTAATACATAATAAGTCCTTATAAATGTCAGCTGTGTCTATTATTACTATTAAGGATACAAGGTTTTCTCACAGAGGAGAGCTTGCTGGTGAAAGAAGCACTATCTAGAATTGAATGTGCATCAAGAGAGTAACAACCACTGTTTTCCATTAAGTAACAAGCTCTCCTGGGGAAGAGGGATCAAACTTTGTTAACTCAATGAGGAAAACCAGGATCAATAGGTAAATGTTACTAAGATCCAGAGATGAAGTCTCACTCTGTCACCCAGGCCGGACTGCAGTGGTATGATCTTGGCTCCCTGCAACCTCCACCTCCCAGTTTCAAGCAATTCTCCTGCCTCAGCCACCTGAGTAACTGGGACTACAGGCGCATACCACCACACCCAGCTAATTTTTGTATTTTTAGTAGAGATGGAGTTTCACCATGTTGGCCAGGCTGGTTTCAAACTCCTGACCTCAAGTTATCCACCCACCACAGCTTCTCAAAGTGCTGGGATTACAGTCATGAGTCACTGCAACCATTGTGAGAACTTAATTTTTTTTTTCTCTCTTTTTGAGATGGAGTCTCGCTCTGTCACCAGGCTGGGGTACAGTGGCGCAATCTCAGCTCACTGCAACCTCTGCCTCCCAGGTTTAAGTGATTCTCCTGCCTCAGCCTCCCAAGTGGCTGGGACTACAGGTGCATGCCACCACACCCAGATAATTTTTGTATTTTTAATAGAAACGGGGTTTCACCATGTTGGCCAGGATGGTCTCAATCTCTTGACCTCACGATCCGCCCACCTCAGCCTCTCAAAATGTTGGGATTACAGGCGTGAGCCACCGCACCCAGCATCAGTCTGATAATTTTCTGAGTCAAAGTCTATAGAAGTATAGGGGACCATCTCTAGGGAGAAGTGAGTTCCCCATTCTATGAGATTATATGCAGAGACTGGAAAAGTACTTTTGGAGATTCAATCATTGTGAGTATGGGGTAAATGTAGACAGGTAACACTTAGGGCCATTTGAACTCTCAGATTCTATAGACTCAGATGAGCTAAGAGTCATTGACTAGTTTAATTGTGAGCTCCCAAGAGGAAAGGGACCAGTTCCATCTTTTTACTTTACCTAAACAGAGACAGGTGCATTATAAGTTGATGATTAATAGAACAGATTATCAAATGAATGAATGACTATTTTACAGGGTATTGGTTTCCTAGGGCTGCTAGAATAAATTACCACAAACTGGGTGGCTTAAAACAACAGTTTATCCTCTCACAGTTCTGGAGGCTAGAAATCTGAAATCGAGGTGCCGTCAGGGCCATGTCCCCTCTAAAGCAAGCTTGTCCCACCTACAGCCCACAGGCTGCATGCAGCCCAGGACAACTTTGAATGCAGCCTGACACAAATTTGTAAACTTTCTTAAAACATTGTGAGATGAAACCCCATCTCTACTAAAAATACAAAAATTAGCCGGGCCAATATGGTGAAACTTCGTCTCCACTAAAAATACATAAAGTATCCAGGCATGGTAGCAGGCACCTATAGTCCCAGCTACTCGGGAGGCTAAGGCAGTAGAATTGCTTGAACCTAGGAGGCGGAGGTTGCAGTGGACCGAGATTGAGCCACTGCACTCCAGCCTGAGCAACAGAGCGAGGCTCCACCTCAAAAAAAAAAAAAAAAAAAAAAAAGGTAAAATAATCCAAGGCTTAATAACCTGCCCCCTATCCATCTCTCTGCATAATTCTAACCCAACAGATTTCCTGCTTCTCCAGGAAACACCCTTTTCATGTAACCTGCTGGTCAACTGGCTGCTACACCCTGAGCAATCTCTATAGTCTCCAACCCACATGTTTCTCTAATCCTAACAAATCTAACTCTCACCCTTCATAGCACAACTGAAATGCCACCTCCTGCCCAAAACTGCTGGTCTCCTCTAGCAATGTCCTGCTGGGAGATTTCCAGCTCAGCATAGGTGCCTCTGATTGACACTGCTCTTACTTATGCTTTTGTTACCTTGTCGGTTTACTCATCCCACCCATTCTGGAATTGTGCCCTAGATTTAGAGATTCAAATTCAGGGAAGGACAAAGGAGGAAAGGAGACAGACTGAAGTCACTGTCATGTAAATGCTATTTTTTGTTTCAATTTTTAGAACCAACCTAGAGTCAAATTACAAAGATTTAAATATAGTTACAGAAGACTATAAATATTAACAACTTTCACAATGTAAAATTAAAGGTACAGCTGACTGGCCTTGAGAAACAGAAGTAGGGAAGAGAGGGGAAAAGAAGAATTGGGGTGCTATTAACCACGTAGGAACTCAGGAGACACTGCTTCAAGTTGAGGGAACAAGAAATACCAGTTTTAGGTACATTATTTAAAGGTTAAAAAACAAAATATTAAATAGCAAAAATGCCAAGGACATGTAGAGAAGACACAAAATGTGAGCTAACTAAATCTTGATCTTTCTTACTGGCAAGTCAATGAATAATGTCTTAAATTTAAGATGGGGATTATAGGCACCTGCCACCACGCCCAGCTAATTTTTTTGTATTTTTAGTAAAGACAGGGTTTCACCATGTTGGCCAGGCTGGTCTTGAACTCCTGACTTCAGGTGATGCATCTGCCTTGGCCTCCCAAAGTGCTAGAATTACAGGCATGATCCACCATGCCCAGCCTATTCCTTTTCATGATAAATCCTGTATTATTTATTTATTTATTTTCAAGAGAGGATCTCACTCTGTCACCCAGGCTGGAGAGCAGTGGTGTGATCATAGCTCACTGTAACTTCAAACTCCTGGGCTCAAGTGATCCTCCTGCCTTACCTCCAGAGTAGCTGGGACTACAGGTGCATGCCACCACACCCAGCTTATTTTATTTTATTTATTTTATTATTTGTTTATTTATTGTGAGACGGAGTCTCGCTCTGTCACCAAGCTGGAGTGCAGCAGCATGATCTTGGCTCACTGCAACCTCCAACTCCCTGGTTCCAGCGATTCTCCTGCCTCAGCCTCCCAAGTAACTGGGATTACAGACACATGCCACCACACCCAGCTAATTTTTGTATTTTGGGTTTTGTTTGTTTGTTTGTTTGTTTGTTTGAGACAGAGTCTTGCTCTGTTGCCCAGGCTGGAGTGCAGTGGCATGATCTCGGCTCACTGCAACCTCCACCTCCCAGGTTCAAGCGATTCTCCTGCCTTAGCCTCCTGAGTAGCTGGGATTACAGGTGCCCACCACCACGCTCAGCTAATTTTTGTATTTTTAGTAAAGACAGGGATTCACCATGTTGGTCAGGCTGTTCTCGAACTCCTGACCTCATGATCTGCCCACCTCGGCTTCCCAAAGTGCTGGGATTACAGGTGTGAGCCACCACACCCAGCCTAATTTTTGTACTTTTAGTAAAGATGGGGTTTCACCATGTTGGCCAGGATGGTCTCAATCTCCTGACATTGTGATCCACCCACCTCGGACTCCGAAAGTGCTGGGATTACAGGTGTGAGCCACTGTGCCCGGCCTATTTTATTTTACACTGTTTCGTAGGGATGGGGTGGCACTATGTTGTCTAGGCTAGTCTCAAACTCTTAGCCTCAAGCAATCCTCCTGCCTTGACTTCCCAAAGTGCTGGGATTACAGGCACGAGCCACCGTGCCCAACCAATATCTTATTTTGTATTATTTGAATACATTACTTTGTTAGAAATTTAAAAGAGAAAATATGGTAACAAAATAAAAGTTACTCTATACATATGGGTTTCCTGGGTTATTTATTTATTTATTTTTAAGATTTCAAGCCCCTTGCTAAGGAATAACTTCCCATTGTGGTGCTAGGATCCCTTAGTCTCACTATCCATTTTAACATCCTTCATTCACATATTGACTACCTATGAGGAGCCAGAGACAGAGCAGTGAAAAAACTGACAAGGTCCTTGAGCTCCTGGAGCTTATATTTTAGTGGGGGGAGGAGAGATATAAAACAAATGAATAGGCTGGGTTCAGGGGCTCATGCCTGTAATCCCAGCTATTTGGGAGGCTGAGGCAGGAGAATTGCTTGAACTCAGAAGGCAGAGGTTGCAGTTAGCTAAGATCGCACAACTGCACTCCAGCTTGGGGGACACAGTGAGACTCCGATTAAAAAAAAAAAAAAGGCTGGGCATGGTGGCTCACGCCTGTAATCCCAGCACTTTGGGAGGCCAAGATGGGCAGATCACGAGGTTGGGAGATCGAGATCATCCTGGCTAACACAGTGAAACCCCGTCTCTACTAAAAATACAAAAAAAAAATTAGCCAGGCCTGGTGGCAGGCACCTGTAGTCCCAGTTACTCAGGAGTTTGAGGCAGGAGAATGGTGTGAACCCAGGAGGCGGAGCTTGCAGTGAGCGTAGATCGTGCCAGTGCACTCCTGCCTGGGCGACAGAGTGAGACTCTGTCACAAAAAAAGAATAAACAAGAACTTTCAAAAGTTTGATAGATGCTATAGCAGTCTGATAAGGTCAATTAGGAAAGGAAATTCTGAATGAGACTTGATTGACAAGAAAAAAGCAGTCACAAAGATTTAAGGGACTATTATTTTGGGCAGAGTTGGAATAATTAGTGGCAGGAACAAGTTTGATGTGTTCAAGAAACAGAAAGCAGATCAGAGGAACGAGCAAGAAGTGACTGAGTACTGCTTGTGGAGTCAGGGACCCAAATCTAATTCTTCAGATCCCAAATTGGGTGTTTTTCTCTATATCCCAGTCGCATGGACAAATTGAGATTGAAGTTTCTGGAATAAAGCACCAGGCAGTTGGAAATGTCGTTTGGAGTTCAGGAAAACACTATAGTGGGCTGAATGGTGGTACCCAAAGATGTCAGGTCCTAATCCCTGGAACCTATGAATGCTATTTTCTACAGTAAAGTTTTCACAGGGAATCTTGAGATAAAGCAGTTATCCTGGATTATTCAGGTGGTCCCCTACATGCCATCATAAGTATTCTTATAAGAGAGAGGCAGCCAGGCATAATAACTCATGACTGTAATCCCAGTACTTCGAGAGTACTTTGAGACTTTGTCCTATCTCAGCCTCCTGAGTAGCTGGGATTACAGGTGTGTGACACCACGTCCGGCTAATTTTTTATATTTTCAGTAGAGACATGGTTTCTACTACATGTTGGCCAGGCTGGTCTCAAACTCCCAACTTCAGGTGATCCACCCACTTCGGCCTCCAGAAGTACTGGGATTGTAGGCGTAAGCCACGGCACCCGGTCCTCCAGTACACTTTAAATCATCTCTAGATTATATATAATACCTAATACAATGCAAATGCTATATAAATAGTCATTATACTGTTTGGGTGTTCTTTTTTTTTTTTTTTTTTTTTTTTTTTTGTGAGACAGAGCCTTGCTCTGTCACCCAGGCCGGAGTGCAGTGGCACAATCTTGGCTTACTACAACCTCCGCAGCAATTCTCGTGCCTCAGCTTCCTGAGTAGCTGGGACTACAGGCATGTGCCACCATGCCCAGCTAAGTTTTTGTAGAGAAGGGATTTTACCACGTTGGCCAAGCTGGTCTTGAACTCGTGACTCAAGTGATCTGCCTGCCTTGACTTCTCAAAGTGTTGGGATTACAGGGATATGCCACTGTGCCTGACCGGGTTTCTTTTTTTTTTTTTTTTTTCTTTTTCCTTTTGAGACAAGGTCTCACTCTGTTACCCAGGCTGGAGTGCAGTGGTGTGATCTCAGCTCACCTCAACCTCTGCTTCCCAGGTTCAAGCAATCCTCCCACCTCAGGCTTCGAGTAGCTGGAACTATAGGTGTGCACCACCATGCCTGGCTAATTTTTGGATTTTTAGTAGAGACAGGTTCTGTCATGTTGCCCAGGCTGGTCTTGAACTCCTGGGCTCAGGTGATCCAACCCATCTTGGCCTCCCAAAGTGCTGGGATTACAGGTGTGAGCCACCATGCCCAGTGTGTACTGTATTGTTTAGGGAATAATAACAAGAAAAAAAGTCTGTACGTGTTCAATACAGAGACAACCATCCATTCTTTAAAATTTTCAGCTGGGTGCGGTGACTCACGCCTGTAATCCCAGCACTTTGGGAGGTTGAGGCAGGTGAATCACCTGAGGTCACACATTCGAGACCAGCCTGGCCAACATGATGAAACCTGTCTCTAATAATAATACAAAAATTAGCCGGGCATGGTGGTGCACACCTGTAATCCCAGCTACTTGGGAGGCTGAGGCAGGAGAATCACTTGAACCCAGGAGGCACAGATTGTAGTGAGCTGAGATTGCACCATTACACTCCAGCCTAGGCAACAAGAGCAAAACTCCATCTACAAAAAAAAAATTCAATCCATGGTTGGGTGATTCCATGGATGTGGAATCCACAATTATGAATAGCCAACTATATTAGGTATTATAAGTAATCATCAGCTGCCCTGTCCTCGACAGGCCCTTAGGTACATGCAGGGATGGAAAGTTCAGCCTGCCTGGGTCTCTTACCTCAGAAAAGCAGAAGTGGCCTTCACGGCCTCAGCAGCCACCTCTAGCACAGGGCTGCTAACCGCTTCTTGGAGGGCACGGCCAGCATCTCTGCACATGGCTGAGTTTGTGAACAGCTTGATCTCCTCTGGCTGCCTGAGAAATGTTAGATGAGAAATGAGTAGGTGAACTCTTATCACTGACCCCACCAGGAATGAAAGCCCACTTTTACTTCTGCAGTCTGGCCCCTACAAGCCTCATGTTCTACCACTTTGCTCACCGGGTCAGGATTTCAGTGAAAAGCAGCAGGCCCTGCTTGTGCAGCTCTGTGTTGTTCATCTCCAGGCTTCCCTGCAGGCTCCTCACCACTGCCTCGATCCCTACCACAGGATGACATGACAGAGGCCAGGGATCAGTGCTCTCTTGTTCCTTCACTGCCCACCCAGGAGAGGTGACAGGCTCTGGACAGCCTGTATCAGTTGGAGGCCACTCGTGGAGGGACCCTGACAAGACTGAGCTAATGGGACCAGACTGTGAGATCTTTGAGGCTGGGCCCTCATCTGATTCATTTTCCCAACACCCAGTACAAGCCACAGCACAGTCCCTGGCACTTGAGGTTTTCAGTGAACACCTACTGACCAAGACGTATTTTCTCCACTTGGCATACTCCTGTTCCTCCTTGGAGAATCAGGTCAAAACTCCTCTAAAAAGCTTTCCCTGATCCACTTAGAGCTGTGAATCTCCCCTGTGCCCCTACAGCTCCTGTGCTTCCCTGTAGCAGAGCTCTAATCAGCTCATAACGAAATTTCCCTTTGCATATCTCTCCCTTTTCTGAGGGCAAGGACCAATGTTATTTGTTATCTCTAAATCTCCAGGTCCCAGCCTGGTGCCCGGCTTATACTAGGAATATAAAATGAATGACTGAATGTGCCTACTCTAAAAATCTAGATGTGATATAATAAGTCCCAGACAGTGGGCTCACGCCTGTAATCGCAGCACTTTGGGAGGCTGAGGCAGGCAGATCACCTGAGATCAGGAGTTCGAGACCAGTCTGGTCAACATGGCGAAACCCCGTCTCTACTAAAAATACAAAAACGTTAGCCAGGCATGGTGGCAGTCGCCTCTAATCCCAGCTACTCAGGAGGCTGAGGCAAGATAATTGCTTGAACCCGGGAGGCAGAGGTTGCCGTGAGCCGAGATCGCGCCATTGCACTTCAGCCTGGGCAACAGAGCAGGACTCGGTCTCAAAAACAAAAAAAGGCACCCGGCGTAGTGGCTCACGCCTGTAATCCCAGCACTTTGGGAGGCCAAGGTAAGTGGATCACGAGGTCAGGAGTTCGAGACCAGCTTAGACAACATGGTAAAACCCCATCTCTATACTAAAGATACAAAAAATTTGCTGGGTGTGGTGGCACATGCCTGTAATCCCAGCTACTCAAGCGGCTGAGGCAAGAGAATTGCTTGAACCTGGGAGGCGGAGGCGGAGGTGGCAGTGAGTCGAGATCACGCCATTGCACTCCAGCCTGGGTGACAGGGTGAGACTCCATCTCAAAAAAAAAAAAAAAGTCCCAGACAAGGAAGGACAGTTTCAAGAAACTTTTAAAGAATAAATTAGCAAAACTTAGAGACTACCTGGATGGTTAGAAATCTGGGGCATGGGAAAGAACTAAATCTAAAGTTGAGTAACACTGTTTAGAGTTGTTAACATGCAACAGGAATTCATCTAGTGGCTAAGAGAAGTGTCCTTCTCTTGCTGAAGCGTCTAAACATATATACTTCTGATAATCAGTGAACAGCAGAACATTTGGATATCAATACTTACATATGAAATCTGGTAATGAGTTTGGGCTGATGTCTAGACTCAGTGCTCCCCTCCAAAGTGGAGGCTTGCTGCTATCCAACTGCAAACTGCTGTCTACCCAACCCAAAGCTAGTACAGGACCCTTACTACCAACCATACACCGTGTGGCACTTGGAAAAAAAGAGTGGCTCTTCTGCCAGGAGTGTCAAGCAGTTGTAGCTGGACCAGACGAGCATTTCACTGGAAGAAGAAAGATGCTCAAAGAGGAACTCTGACAAGGAAGAGGATGAGAAAACAATAAATGACAGTCATATGATCACGATCCCTTAACTGATGCTAAGGCTTTGGATTTATTCAGCACCTTACTCTTACTACTTCATCTGTTCACATATCCTCTCCATGAGTCATGATCATCAATCCACTAATAAACCTGGAAAGTGCCCTTGGTTATGGTTTAACCTCTTCTTTTTAACAGATGGGGAAACTGAGTCCCAGAGAAGAGGCACTATTAGTGGCGGAAGTAGGATTGGAACCTAAGTCTCCTAATTCTCAGAATGGGCAGTGGTGTGGATGAAGGGAAAACAGTTTTTAAGAGTCAGAGAGGCTTGACTTTTTATCCCATCTCTGCCACTGACTAGGCCTGTCAATTATTTCATTTTCTGATCCTCAATTTCCTTATCTATAAAATAGTGAAGATGAAGACCTAAATGTGGTAACATTTGCAATGTACCTCATAACAGCCCCTGCTCATAACAGTCCCTTGAAAAATACTGTTTCCTGCTGCCTGCCTGGTCCACAGGTCTTTCCACCACCCCACATTAGGGTTTTATTCATAGGTGACCAAATAAATGACAAAAAGCAGTAACAAATTGCTCAAGGTCATACAAGAAATCTGCAGCAATAGGATTCAGATGTTATGAGACATAGTTCATAGGGTCTGTCATACACAATTGAACCTGTCACCACCCCATCCTTCTAATACAGGGAGGAGAAGGTTAGAAGCATTCCCCTACCTGGGATGTCAGCATGGATGAAGGCCGGGGCATGCTTTGCTGGGGAGTGGACAAGCACCGCAATTATACAGTGAGCACTGGCCACCTGCAGGGTTTCATCTCTAGAGAGGAGAAGCTGGAGAAACAGGCAGCAAAAAGTAACCCAGTCACACCACCAACAGGACCAGAAAAACTGGCCTAGGTGCCTCAGGGCAATAGCCTAATTCATTTCTGATCCTTCCTGTCCTACATGGCAACAGGCACAAGGATGGGGCTCAGGAGAGCCATTACGGATTATGGGAAGGGGTCTCTGTGAACAGCAGCAGGTGAGAAAAATAAGGAAAGAACACAATGTAAAATCTACCAGGGGCACTCAAAGAACACTGTAACTGTCATCACCAATGAGTGCTCAAGCCTTCATTAACAAAAGTACTCTCAAAGTCCTCATGCGGTTTATTTATTTATGAAACAGGTCTCACTCTGTTGCCCAGGCTGGAGTGCAGCGGCATGATCATGGCTCATGGCTCACTGTAACCTCTGCCTCCAAGGCTCCAGCGATCTTCTCATCTCAGCCTTCTGAGTAGCGGGGACTACAGGCACATGCTACCATGCCTGGTACCTTTTTTTTTTTTTTTTTTGAGACAGAGTCTCGCTCTGTCGCCCAGGCTGGAGTGCAGTGGCATGATCTTGGCTCACTACAACCTCCGCCTCCCTGGGTTCAAGCGATTCTTCTGCCTCAGCCTCCTGAGTAGCTGGGACTACAGGCGTGCACCACCACACTCAGCTAATTTTTGTATTTGTAGTAGAAACAGAGTTTCACCACATTGGCCAGGCTGGTCTCAAACTCCTGACCTCGTGATCCACTTGCCTTCGCCTCCCAAAGTGATAGGATTACAGGCATGAGCCACTGCGCCTTGCCTTGTTTTTTTTTTTTTTTTTGACACAGGGTCTCACTTTGTCACCCAGGCTGTAGTGCAGCCATATGAACACGACTCACTGCAGCTTCAACCTCCCCAGTGTAAGCAATCCTCCTGCCTCAGCCCCTCAAGTAGCTGGGACCACAGGCATGCACCCCGACCCTGGCTAATTTTTAATTTTAATTTTTATTTTTGTAGAGACAGAGTTTCACCATGTTGCTCAGACTGGTCTCAAATTCCTGAGTTTAAGCAATCCACTTGCCTTGGCCTCCCTGAGTGCTAGGATTACAGGCATGAGCCACCATGCTCAGCTCCAGCTCATTTTAAATTTTTTTATAGAGACAAGGTCTCAGTATATGGCCCAGGTTGGACTTGAACTCCTGGGCTCAAGTGATCCTCCCACCTTGGCCTCCCTAAGTGCTAGGATTACAGGCATGAGCCACTGTGCCCAGCTCTCCCTCATCTGGCTTTGATGTTTACAACAATTCTGTGACATAACAAGGAAAGGTTCTACTATAAACCTTAATTTACTGAGTGCACAGAAAAGATTTAACACAGTAGGCCTGAGGCTATTATACTTAGAAAACCCTGTCTGCAAGGCTGGCTCTTGGCTGGGTTTGGGAACTTGGATTTCAGGAGGGTTCCTACCAGAACTGAGAAAGTGGCTCATTGTGACTAAACTATTTGTACCATGAACAGTTGACCTTTGAACAACGCAGGCTTGAACTGTGTGGTTCTACTTATATGTGGCCTTTTTTCAACTGAACACTGATGGAAAATGCAGTATTCACTAGATGTGAAACTGGCATATGCAGAAAGCCAGCTTACTGGGGTTTGCCAGGGCTGACTGTAGGACATGAGCATATGTGGGTCTGGATATATGCTGGCAGTCCTGCAACCAATCTCCCGTATATACGAGGGACAACTGTAGTTTATGCTGAACATCTGTTTTCCTTCTGGGAGTCTGGAATTTTGGTATATGCTCAGCAGAGGATACCTACATGAACAGCCAGTCCCCCATAAAAACCTGGGGTGCTAAGACTCTGATGATCTTCTTTAGTAGGTAAGGGTTTCACATGTCACAGTTCATTCCTGGGAAAATTAAGAAGTGCATCCCATGTGACCCCACCGGGAGAGGACTCTGGAAGCTTGTGCTGGTTCCACCAGACTTTGCCCCATGAACCTTTCCTTTTGCTGATATTGCTTTCCTTGCACTGCCGTAAATCGTAGCTATGAGTATGACTAGATGTTGAGTCCAATGAGTCCTCCTAGCAAATCATCAAACCTGGAGGTAGTCTTGGGGAACTTTAGCAAGGTTAGGTTACTTACTCTAGGCTACACAGCTGATAAGTGGCAAAGCTAAGGTGCAAACTCAGGTCAGTCAAGTCCAAATCTAGGAGTCTTCCCACAACTGTGATGCCTCCCCCATCAGAATTTTTAGATCAGGCATATTTGCTACTCTAAACATCTCAGTGAATTTCCATTGCACTCTGAATAATAGCCAACCTCCTATTGGTCACCATAGCTATTAGGGATGTCTCTAACACTTTCAGAAATCAGAAAAGCGTTAACTGCAACCACAGATTTTAAGTATCATAGAAGCTGATTTGGGGGGAGAATAGTGCCAAACAGAATATACATCACCAGAAGAATGGAGGGCATGCCTGGTTTTACAGCTTTTCAGAAAAAGGACCAAGTAGACATGAGACTACTCATGTCTGGCAAAGAGACATCTGAGGACTGCAAGCTTAACCCCATCTCAGCCATATTGGACTTACAAGTGGACATATAAACAGACTCCCTGTTCGTCAGGAAAAGAAAAAAAAAAAAAGCCAGATTTTCTGATAGTATATAAAGGAGTTTAGAAAGTAATATTTATCTTGTTCCCTTTTATAAAAGAAATGACATACTGTATTTGATTTTAAGATGCTAGTGATGTAAGGCGAGCCATTATTTTATGCACCACTAAGAAAGAAAAAGTGCTACCAATTAAACTATGATGCACCGTTGATGGTAAAATGTCTCCCAATTTCAGAGCTGTTAAATGTGAAAACAATGTATCTCAGAATCAAAGAAATATGATATGTATCCATTAAAACAATGATTCTTGGTTTAAAATACTCTTTTTTTGAAGTTTAATTGGTTAAATTTCATTACACTTCAATTTTGTGACTTGATAACACATTTTTAGGTTTCCCTGTTGTTGTTTATGTACCTATGTTTGAAAATGGCAAGAGTAACTGCTTTTAAGTTAGTTATTACAGCTTAAAACTGCACTAAAACTTATGGAATACATGTATGATTCCTAAGTCAGAAAGCTGATCCTAGCTCATTATACTTGATGACTGACATTTAAACTCTGAAATGGACTAAACTATTTTCTTTAGAAGTCAGTTCTTTTCTTTTCTTGCTTTTGTCTCAGGACAAACTTTTTCTTGCTATATTCTCCTGCCTCAGCCTCCCAAATAGCTGGGATTACAGGCACATGCCACCATGCCCAGCTAATTTTTGTATTTTTAGTAGAGACAGAGTTTCACCATGTTGGCCAGGCTGGTCTTGTACTCCTGACGTCATGATCCACCCGTCTCGGCCTCCCAAAGTGCTGGGATTACAGGCATGAGCCACTGCACCCGGCCTCCCTTCTCACTTCTAACCAGAGCTCCTTCTCCTCTTCCTTGCTGCAGAAAGAGCCCCAGAGTTTGGGCAATGAACCCCTGCTATCACATGAGGGTTTGCAGCTCTGCGAGTCCCTGTGCTGAGCACTGGGGAAAGATGCCAGACTCAGGTTTTGCCCTGAAGGAGCTCCCAGCCAGTCAACCACAATACGGTATAAGGTAAGCACTGTGACAGTGGGTCACATTCTGCCTAAAGGAGCCAGGGTGACAGGGAGCCCTATAGGCTTGAAGGCTGACTCAGATTAGCAGATAAAGAGAGGAGAAAGGCCCTATAGACAGAGGAAGAGCACAGGCACTGAGACAGGATTACCTAGCATTATGAAGGACCACGGAAAGACTGCATGTGGCTGGAGCACTTGGTTATGGGGTAGAAGAGACAGGAAAGTAAGGCTGAAGGGATGAGCAGGATCCAGATAAAGAGGGTTCTCAGTACCAAGCTCAGAAGCTGATCCCTAAAGCAATTGAGGTGACTTTGTTTCTATTGCTGTAAGTATTCTCCATTTTCAGGCAGCCCAGATGTGAAGGGGAAGTACAGAGGTAAGAATTCATGGCCGGGCATGGGGGCTCATGCCTGTAATCCCAGCATTTTGGGAGGCCAAGACAGGCAGATCACAAGGTCAGGAGTTCGAGACCAGCCTGGCCAGCATGGTGAAGCCCTGTCTCTTCTAAAAATGCAAAAAATTAGCCGGGCACGGTGGCTTGGCGCCTGTAATCCCAACTACTCAGGAGGCTGAGGCAGGAGAATTGCTTGAGCCTGGGAGGCAGAGGTTGTAGTGAGCCGAGATTACGCCACTGCACACCAGACTAGGCCTGGGCGACAGAGCGAGTCCATCTCAAAAAAAAAAAAAAAAATTTACAACTGAGGCTGGGTGCAGTGGCTCATACCTGTAATCCCAGAATTTTGGAGGCCAAGGTGGGAGGATCACTTGAGCCCAGGAGTTGAGACCAGCCCAGGCAACACAGAAAGATCCTGTCTCTACAAAAAATTAAAAATTAGCCACGCCTCATGGCGAACACCCGTAGTCTCAGCTACTCAGGAAGCTGAGACAAGAGGATCGCTTGAGCCCAGGAGGCTAAGGCTGCAGTGAGCTGTGACTGTGCCACTACATTCCAGCCTGAGTGGATACAGCAAGACCTCGACACTTAAAAAAAAAAGAATTTACAAATGAAAGGAAACCTACTTTCTATCACCCAGGGTGGAGTGTAGTGGCATGATCGTGGCTCACTGCAACCTCCACCTCCTGGGTTCGAGCAATCCTCCCACCTCAGCCTCCTGAGTAGCTGGGATTACAGGTGTGCACCACCACGCCCAGCTAATTTTTTTTTTTTTTTTTTGAGACGGAGTCTCGCTTTGTCACCAGGCTGGAGTGTAGTGGCGTGGTCTTGGCTCACTGCAACCTCCACCTCCCAGGTTCAAGGGATTCTCCTGCCTCAGTCTCCTGAGTAGCTGGGACTACAGGCACGTGCCACCATGCCCAGCTAATTTTTGTATTTTTAGTAGAGACGCGGTTTCACTATGTTGGCCAGGATGGTCTCGATCTCTTGACCTTGTGATCCACCAGCCTCGGCCTCCCAAAGTGCTGAGATTACAGGCGTGAGCCACCACGCCCAAGTTTTTTGTATTTTTTATAGAGACAGGGTTTTGCCACGTTGCCCAAGCTGGTCTTGCACTCCTGGGCTCAAGCAATCCACCGACCTAGGCCTCCCAAAGTGCTGGGACTACAGACATGAGCCACCGCCCCCAGCCAGTAGTATATTTTTTTGCCCAGTAAGAAAACACTTGGAAATCTGAGATAGGAGTGGTAGATGAAGACGAGGCCCAAGAAGCACTTGGGTCCCCTTGTTATTGAACCTAGAGACCAAGAATCACAAGACAATTACCTTTTTGAGCACCAAAGGCAGTGAAGTATCTCCTGACGACCCTTCGATATTCTTAGCACTTTCTCCCAGTCCATCCTTATTCATGATCATGGACACAAAGAGATCATACTTCAACAGCTGCCTCAGTAAACCTAGGAAACAAAGGGATTGGGAAGTAAGGAGAGAGGAACACAGGCACCAGAGTCCTCCCAAGATAGCCCTTCAGACATCCCAAGAGAAATTTCTTCATGCCTCCATAAATATGAAGAATGGTTAGAATCCTTAAGCACCAATTTGCTTGTTGCACCCAGCTCTCTTCCATACAGATCTAGTGAGAGCCTACCAAGTGCTAGGCCTAAGGGTCTAGGGATTCAAAAGTAAGCAAGATAAACATAGCCCAACTGCTCCACTCAACTAAAAGTTTCATGAGGGCAGGAATAATGTGAGTTTTTTCACCGTAAATTCACCTGGCATAGTTCCTGACACATAGCAGGAACTCAATAAACATTTTTTGACTAACAAAGGGAGCATACACTCCTGCAGGAGAAACAAACACAAAAACAAGTCAGACAAGGCCAGGCATGGTGGCTCACACCTGTAATCCCAGCACTTTGGGAGGCCGAGGCGGGTGTATCACTTGAGGTCAGGAGTTCAAGACCAGCCTGGCCAACATGGTGAAACCCCCTCTCTAGTAAAAAAATACAAAAAGCAGGGGCATGGTGGCACGCGCCTGTAGTTCCAACTACTCAGGAGGCTGAGGCAGGAGAATCACTTGAACCCAGCAGGCACAGGTTGCAGTGAACTGAGATCACGTCACTGCACTCCACTCTGGATGACAGAGTGAAACTCTGTCTCAAAAAAAAAAAAAAAAAAGTCAGACAAATGACCCTTATAATTGTGATAAATGATATAAATGAGAAGTACCCAAATACATGAAAATGTATATGAGGATTTTATATACATAAAATCCCCTAGTGTGGGGGATCAGTAAAGCCTTCCATCAGCAGGTACCATTTAAGCTGAACCTGAAAGATAAGTAGGTAAAACTAGGTGAAGTGAGGAGAAGTATTCCAGGTACAGAGAACAACATTCTAGAAAGTGAAAGAAAGCCAGAATGGTTGGGGGTAAAAAAAAAAGTCCAGAAATTATGTCTGAGAAGTAGTCACAAAAGACCACATAAACTATGTTAAGGATTCTGGTACTTATGCTGGGATTCATGGTAAGTCACTAAAGTGTTCCAAATAATACATACTTTAACAAGTAAAGAAATGCTTGTCAGAATATTAAATATTAAAATTAAATAATGTGGAAAAAAGCCCAGAGGACCATGGGAAATCAAATGAAGCATCTAATCTAGCCTGGGGGCCCAGGGAAGGCTTCTGTAAGAAGATATTTGAACCAAATCTTAAAGGATGAGAAGTTGGATGCGAGCCAACTTCTGGGCAGAGGAGTATATAAAGGCAGGAGAGCATGGTGTGCTCCTGGAGATGCATTTGGTTCAGTAAGGCTGAGTTAGGGTGGGGACAGATAGAGAAGTGAGAGATGAGGCTTGAGAGGTTAATAAGGATTAGACCATAAACAGCTTATGAGCATAGTGGGACCCCATCTCTACATACACATAAAAAATTAAAATGCCTGGCAAGGTGGCATGCCCCTGTAATACCAGCTACTTGGGAGATTAAGGTGGGAGGATCACTTGAGGCCAGGAGTTCGAGGCTGCAGTGAGCTATGAACATGCTACTGTACTTCAGCCTGGGCAACAGAACAAGGTCCCATCTTTAAAAATAAGTAAATTAAATAAAATAAGAACTTGTGAGGATCTTGGGTTGTAAAGTAAGTGAATAAAATGATATAAGACAGAATATAAGACCCATAGCACTTCAAGGGTCCAAAGGGTGTGACTACACCCCTGGCTAAGGGGAGAGGGTGGGAAGGCAAGGCTCCAGAGAAGAGGTGGCCTTTAAAGTGTTGTCTGAAAGGAGAGAAAGTTAGTACTCCCCTTGACCAGGATAAAAGAGGCCTGACAAATGTGCATAGGGTGAATTTTTTTTATTATTTAAAAAAAAAAAAAGGCCGGGCGCGGTGGCTCAAGCCTGTAATCCC